>NW_005871123.1:1414632-1417105 GCF_000147115.1 Myotis lucifugus | reverse complement strand
TTTTTTAGGGGGGAGATATTTTCCCATCTCCATCCCGCGCGCGCGCGTGCGGTCCTCGCTCCAACCTGAACTGCAAACCGCACCTTTGGGGTAAGTCTACCCTTTCTGTGGAGGGGTGCACCTCTGGGCTCTTACAGTCACGTTGCTTGCGAGTCGTTGCTCCGGGTTAGTAGCCGCCGGGTTAGTAGCCGATCTCTGGATGCCGGTACCAGCTCCCTAAGATGGCGCGGTCTCGCCGCTGCTCTGGCGCCAGGGGGAGGTTTCAGCCTCAATCTCTAACCATCCGCATTTTTTTGGAGTTCTCTGTCTTTCCTGGCTGCAGACTGTCTCTCAGCTGAGCCTCCCCAGCTTGATCGGGCTGATTGTTACCCGTTTCAGCTGCTCGCCCCTATCTGCTCCGGGATAAAGCACCAACACGTCCGTCTAAGCCTCTGCCATTTTTTCAACCTAATGTTTTGATTTTTTATCTTACATATATTTTGGAACTATTTATTTATTCCTATTTTTTCTTTTGAGTGGGATATCATATCATTGATTTAACCTCTTTTCTTCTGTAAGTATAGACATGTTTATAGAAGCTAGAAACTCTCCCTAAGTACTGCTCTTGTTTATTCCAAAAAAATACTTATATTATGTTTTCATTTTATTCATTTAGAAAAATGTTTTCATTTGCCTTGTTATTTATTTTGATCCATGGATTATGAATTAATATGTTGACGAATCTCACAATATTTGTACTTTTTCAAAATATCTTGTTATTGATTTCTAGTTTAACACAACTGCTGTCAGAGAATATATTTTGTCCATGTTAAATTGTGTTATTTTATTGCAACTTCTTTCAAGACCCAATAATAGTCTATCATGGTGAAGGTTCCATGTGCACTTAAAAAATAATGTATATTCTGCAATTTTAAATGTGTCAAGAACTGTGAAGTATCTGAGATTTTATCTTCCTTCCAAAGTAACAAGCATGCCATAGATTTATGAATGCCAGCAGAAGGCAAGAAATTCTTCTGTCAGAGAAAAATTTTATTTTACTATTCAGAGCAAGTGTAGTAATTAGCCAGTATACCAGTTTCCTGATCCCCTATTCCCACAGGGGTACTTGAAAAGTCACTTACCCTGGGGTGTATTATAGAAGAGAAACTCTGAGCATACAGAACCTTAATCTGTTATGAAAATAAGCATGCATGCCCTTTGTTCCAAAAGAAGACACTACATCTATATTCCTAATCTAATCTAATAAAAGAGAAATATGCAAATTGACCGTACCTCCAATACACCCACAAGCCACAACCATCAGCCAATCAGGAGCAAATATGCAAATTAACCCAACTAAGATGGCAGCAGCAACGAAGCTGGAGTGAGCAGGAGGCTTGGGTTGCCCCTGGCAATGGAGGAAGCCAAGCTTCCCACCTGCCCTGCCGGCCCTGAGCTCCGCTCAAGGCTACAAAGTTTCAATTATAGAAGATAAATAAATCCCAGATACCTGCTTCCAGCCACCCTGGCCTCCACTCAAGGTTACAAAGTTTCAATTATAGAAGATAAATAAATCTCAGATACCTGCTTCCAGCCTGTGGCCATCGCCAGCCTGAAAACGTCCATCAGCCCCTCACCCAGGCTGGCCAGGCACCCCAGTAGGGACCCCACTCTGAAGGATGTGTGGCCAGCCTGAAAACGGCCCTTAGCACCTCACCCAGGCTGCCCAGGCACCCCAGCAGGACCCCCACCCTGATCCAGGACACCCTTCAGGGCAAACCAGCTGGCCCCGACCTGTGCACCAGGCCCCTATCCTATATAATAAAAGGGTAATATGAAAATTGATCCTAACAGCAGAACAACTGGGAATGACTGGTCACTATGATACACACTGACCACCAGGGGGCAGACGCTCAATGCAGGAGCTTCCCCCTGGTGGTCGATGCGCTCCCACAGGGGGAGCTCTGCTCAGCCACAAGCCAGGCTGATGGCTGCCAGCAAAGCTGTGGTAGTGGGTGCCTCTCCCACCTCCTCAGCAGTGCTAAGGATGTCTGACTGGAGCTTAGGCCTGCTCCCCGCTGGCAAGTGGACATCCCCCGAGGGCTCCTGGGCTGCCAGAGGGATGTCTGACTGCCAACTTAGGCCCAATACCCTGGGGAGCAGGCCTACGCCAGCAGGTGGTCATCCCCCGAGGGGTCCCAGACTGTGAGAGGGCACAGGCTGGGCTGAGGGACCCCCCTGAGTGCACAAATTTTTGTGCACCGGGCCTCTAGTCTACACTAATAAAAGAGAAAAATGGTAATTGGCGTACGACCGCTACCCTTCCCATTGGCTAATTAGCGAGATATGCAAATTAATCACCAGCCAAGATGGCGGTTAACTGTCAACAAAGATGGCGGTTAATTTGCATATGTAGGCACAATGCAGGAAGGCAAAAGGGAAAGCACAGAAGAAGCCCCCTGGCACTGACAGTGATCGGAACCAGGGGGGAGCT
>NW_005871123.1:1413263-1414473 GCF_000147115.1 Myotis lucifugus | reverse complement strand
GGTAATGTGCAAATTGACCCTAACAGCAGAATAACTGGGAATGACTGGTCACTATGATACACACTGACCGCCAGGGGGCAGATGCTTAATGCAGGAGCTGCCCCCTGGTAGTCAGTGCACTCCCACAGGGGGAGCTCTGCTCAGCCACAAGCCAGGCTGAAGGCATCACATTGGCGATGGTGGGAGCCTCTCCTGCCTCCTCAGCAGCTCTGTGGATGTTCAACTGCAGCTTCGGCCCGCTAGCAAGTGGACATCCCCCAAGGGATGTATCACTGCCAGCTTAGGCACAATCCCCCGGGGAGCAGGCCTAAGCCAGCAGGTGGACATCCGCTGAGGGGTCCCAGACTGCGAGAGGGCACAGGCTGGGCTAAGGGACCCCCGAGTGCACCAATTTTTGTGCACCGGGCCTCTAGTCTATAATAATAAAATCATAATATGCTAATTATACAGGACAGCCAAACGACCTTCCAGACATCCTTCCAGATGTCCTTCCAGATGAACTTCCAGACGAAGCCAGGGCTGCAAGGGTCCAGCCCCTTGCATGAGTTTCATGCATCAGGCCTCTAGTATGTTATATAAACATCTTTGAAAGGTATTTCAGGACAAAGTAGGCATGCCTCTGCTAGTAGAACATCTAGAGATATTTTAAAAAAACATGGAGAATTGTCTCTCAATAAAACACAGTGTTCTGTGAATGTCAATTAAATCAAGTTGGTTGATAATCTTGTTCACATCCACACTAATAAAAGAGAAACATGCAAATTGGTCATCACTCCGCTACTCCCACAAGACAATCATGTTGAGTCTGGGAATTAACATGAGAAGGATGGCTCGGGAGACAACGCTGAGGCTTGTGTTGCCCCTGGTGACAAATAAGGCCACGCTCCTCGCCCACTCTCGCCACTGTTGCAGGAAGAGGCTCGGTAGTCTGGCCCTGGTAAAACCCCGCCTCTAGGTTGATCTGATCCTGGCATTAAGTATCACTTCCAACATAAAATAGATATGAGAGAACTGGAGGAAGTTGCTCTTGACTAGCTCTAGGAATCTCTTACAATAAAATCCAGATAGAAATGGAGTGGAAATTAGCTACATTGGTGCGAAATCACCAAAATAGACAACACCCCGATAACACAGAAAATACTGTCACTCGATATGTAAAATATATCCTCTAAACAGAAGTCATTACCAAACGAAGATAAATAGAAAGAGA
>NW_005871123.1:1406961-1412868 GCF_000147115.1 Myotis lucifugus | reverse complement strand
CAGCTTGAAAACAGCCCTCAGCCCCTCTCCCAGGCTGGCCACGACCCCCCCCCCCAGCGGGCCCTTCACCTCATGGGGTTGTGGCCGGCCTGCAAACCACCACAGGCCCCTCGCCCAGGCTGCCCCATGCCCCAAGGGAACCCCCACCCTGATCCGGGACACCCTTCAGGGCAAACCAGCTATCCCCTACCCATGCACCAGGCCTCTATATTAATAAAAGGATAATTTGCTAATTAGACAGGGAGACCTTCCAGGAGACCTTCCGGATGTTCTTCTGGACAAAGCCATGGTGGCGGGGCTGAGGTAGAGGCAGTTAGAGGCCAAGAGGGGAGGGCAGTTCTGGGTGATCAGGCCAGGATGGGACGGCAGTTGGGGGTGATCAGGACTGTGGGGGGGGCAGTTGGGAGTGCGCAGGCCAGCAGGGGGTCAGTTGGGGGCAAGCAGGCCAGTGGGGAGGAAAAGATGGGGGTGAGAAGGTCAGCGGGGGGCAGTTGGGGGTGAGCACACTGGCACAGGGGGCAGTTGGGGTGAGCAGGCTGGCAGGCAGAGTGGTTAGGAGCAATCAGGCAGGCAGGCAGAGTGGTTAGGAGCAATCAGGCAGGCAGGCAGGCAGGTGAGTGGTTAGGAGCCAGCAATCCCGGATTGCGAGAGGGATGTCTGACTGCCAGTTTAGGCTGGATCCTTGTAAACCAGCAGTAGGACATCCTTGGAGGGGTTCCAGATTGGAGAGGGTGCAGGCCGGGCTGAGGGACAACCTCCCCGTGCACGAATTTTGTACACCAGGCCACTAGTCTTTTATATATTCATCATAAGAATTTTTTGTCTACCTGATCAAGTGATTGTAGAGAGAAGAGCATTCAAATATACTAGTATATTTGTTGATTTGCCTATGTTTCCCTTTATTTTGTCAATTTTGGTTTCATGTATTTTGAGCTCTGTGTTCAGTGCAGTCACATAGAGAATTTTAAAAATTTTTATTGTTGACACTATTAAATATGTCTGCATTTCTCCCCCTTTGCCCACTTTCATTGAGCCCCAACCCTCTTTCCTCTGGCCCTCACCACCCTCTTGTCTAGGTCTATGGGTTATGCTTATATGTTCCTTAACTAATCTCTTCACCTTCTTTCACTCAGTCCTCCCTCTCCTATCCCCTCTGACAGCTGTCAGTCTGTTCTGTGTATCCATGCTTCTGGTTCTATTTTGTTCATCAGTTTATTTTGTTTATTAAATTCCACATATAAGTGAGATCATATAGTGTTTGTCTTTCTCTGACTGGCTTATTTTACTGAGCATAATCATCTCCAGGTCCACCCATCCTGTGGCAAAAAGGAAGATTTCTTTCTTTTTAATGGTTGTGTAGTATTCCATCATGTAAATCTACCACAACTTTTTTATCAACTCCTCTACTGATGGGCACTTGGGCTGTTTCCAGATCTTGACCATTGTAAATAATGCTGCAATGAACATATGGATGCATATATTCTTTTGAATTGGTGTTTCAGGATTCTTAGGGTATATGTACAAAAGTGGGATCGCTGGGTCAATAGGCAGTTCCATTTTTAATTTTTTTTAAGAAACTCCATACTGTTTTCCACAGTGGCTGCACCAGTCTGCACTCCCACCAGCAGTACACGAAGGTTCCCTTTTCTCCACATCCTCTCCAGCACTTGTCCTTTGTTGATTTGTTGATGATAGCCATTCTGACAGGTGTGAACGGTACCTCATTGTCGTTTTGATTTGTGTCTCTCTAGTGATTAGTGAGTTTGAGCATGTTTTCATATGTCGCTTGGCCTTCTGTATGTCCTCTTTCGAAAAGTGTCTATTTAGGTCCCTTGCCCATTTTTTGATTGGATTGTTTATCTTCCTTTTGTTAAGTTGTATGAGTTCTCTGTAAATTTTAGAGATTAAATCCTTATCTGAGGTAGCATTGGCAAATACTTTCTCCCATGCAGTGGGCTTTCTTGTTGTTTTTGTTGATGATTTCTTTTGCTGTGCAGAAGCTTTTTATTTTTATGTAGTCCCACTTGTTTATTTTCTCCTTAGTCTACATTGCCCTAGGAGCTGTGTCGGTAAAGATATTGCTATGACATATGTCTGCTATTTTGCTGCCTATGGAGTCTTGTAGGATTTTTATGGTTTCCTGTCTTACATTTAAGTCCTTTATTCATTTTGAGTTTATTTTTGTGTATGGTGTAAGTTGGTGGTCTAGTTTCATTTTTTTGCTTGTATCTGTCCAATTTTCTCAACACCATTTATTGAAGAGACTGTCTTGACTCCATTGTATGCTCTTGCTTCCTTTGTCAAATATTAATTGAATATAATGGCTTGGGTCGATTTCTGGGTTCTCTGTTCTGTTTCATTGATCTATATGTCTGTTCTTGTGCCAATACCAGGAAGATTTGAAAACAGCTTAAGTGCCCATCAGCAGATGAGTGAATTAAAAAACTGGCACATCTACACAATGGAATACTACACTGCCATAAAAAAGAAGGAACTTTTACCATTTGCAACAGTATAGATAGACCTTGAGAGCATTATGCTAAGCAAAATAAGCCAGTCAGAGAAAGATAAATATCACATGATCTCATTCATTTGTGGAATATAATGAACAACATAAACTGATGAACAAAAATAGATCCAGAGACAGGGAAACACCAAACAGACCGTCAAACCTCAGAGGGAAGGCAGGGGATGGGTGGGGGCGGGGGCTAAGAGATCAACTAAAGGACTTGCATAGTAGCATATGCATGCATATTGTATGCATGCATATTAGTATAACCAATGGACACTGGGGTAGTGGGGGCTTGTCCTGGGGGGTGGGAGTGGCCGGGAAGGGGTCGATGGGTCAAAAGGAGACCTATGTAATACTTTAAACAATTTTTTAAAAAAGAATGTTTTACTGTATACTAAATCCCAGGTTGAAAAGCAACTTGTTTTTGGCTTCTTATTCTTGTGTAAGAAGAGACATTACAAAATGTCTCTATTGTTTCTAGTAATACACTTTGCCTTATATTTTACTTTATCTGATATGATTATAGCCCCTTACTATTTAATGGTATACATTTTTCTATCTTTTTACTTTTAATTTGTCAATGCCCTTATAATTAGTGTTTCTTTCTTGTAAACAGCATATAGTATGTATTTCCTTTTCAAAAATATCCACATGCTATTTATTTTCTATTTGTCCCTCTGTTCTTTGTCTTTTCATTTTTATTTTATCTTCCTGTGGATGGACCACTTATTTTTAATTCTATATTTTATCTCTTGTATTGACATTTTAGCTATACCTCTTTATAGTGTGTGTGTGTGTGTGCTCTAGAGATTGTAAAATGTTTCTTTAAGTTATCATATTTGCCTTCAAATATTATACTAATTCATGAACAGTATGAACACCTTATAATAGCTTAATGCTATACATCCTCCCACCTCTTATTGTCTTATATTTTACTATTATATATTCTATAAGTCTCATAATATATTATTACTTGTGCTTAAAAAGTAAATAACATTTTCATTTCACCTTAAATTTTCAAGAATTTTTTACTGTATACTAAGTCCCAGGTTGAAAAGCAACTTGTTTGGGGCTTGTTACTTCTGTGTATATGCGGTTTATTTTGTTTCCCAGCAGCACTTTAAAGATGATTTATATTCTTCTAGCCAACAGTTCTGGAAACATGTCAGCCATAAATTGTGCATTCATTCTGCTCATTTTAATGTTTTATTTCTCTAGCTGCTTTTGGTTATCCTCTTTAGTTGTGATATTTAGCCACTTGACTATCTTGAGATGAGGTATAATTGTCTGTGTACTATCCAATTAAATAGATTTCTGGTAGAGTGGGTTGATGTAGTTTATCAACTTTGGAAAGTTCTTGATTTTCAACTCTTCAAATATATTTTCTTCTACATTCTCTCCTCTCTTTATGAGAGTCTACTTATAAATTGGAAATAGCTAGAAATCTTTTGTTTTATGCACATATTTTTGTTTCAGAGAGAATATATTCTACTGACCTGTATTAAGTTAATTTATGCTTTCTTCTTCTGCTTCCAAGCTCCTATTGTTTGTCTAATGAATTATTCATTTCTGACAATGTTGTCTTCACACTAGTATTTCTATTATTTTTCTACAGCTGATTTCTCTTCCTCTTTCCAAGCTAACACAGTTGAGAGCAGCTGTGTGTTTTTCTTCATATTAGCATCCATCACTTTTGGAATTTAGTTCATATCGTTTCTTTCTATACTCAGATACCTCATGGATTTATAAAAATAGATTCTGTAGGTTATTTAGATTATTTTGGTGATGAGAGTAAATTTATTACCACTATCTAAATCTAAACTAAACAAAAATGCCATTTTTTAAATTTGAGTGCATAGAAATATGATATCAATTTATATGTTTTTTTACATCCTCACCCAATGATATGTTTAGAGAGAGGATGAGGGGGAGAGAGAGAGAGAGAGAGAGAGAGAGAGAGAGAGAGAGAGAAACATCAATGTGAGAGGGAAGCATCAATCAGTTGCTTCCTGTATGCACCCCAACCTGGGAGCGACCCACAACTTGTGCCCTATTGTGAAATGGAACCCACAACTTTTTGGTGTATGGAAAGATGTGCCAACCTACCGAGCCACCTGGCCAGGGCATATGACTTCATATTTATTTCAACCAATAATTAAAGCAGTGGTCCTGTAGATGGAAGAGCATATCAAGAATCTAGAGACTCATGCTTTGGAACTTGCATTGCCACTGATTACCTGGGTGACTTGGGAGAATACCTTCAATCTTGTTTCCATTTGCAAATATATGAAAGTGATTACCACATTTTACTTAAAGTTCAATTTCTTTGAAAATAACATAAAGGAGGAATATGAAACAACTATGACATAGAGCAGGGCCGATCAGGGGGTTGGGGTGCTGCCCCCTGTCATGCACAGAGCAGGGCCCATCAGGGGGGTTGGGGCTCCGTACCCTGTCACACACAGAGCAGGGTCGATCAGGGGTTTGGGGAGCTCCCCCCTGTCATGCACAGAGCAGGGTCAATCAGGGGTTTGGGGAGCTCCCCCCTGTCACGCACAGAGCTGGGCCCATCAGGGGGTTGAGGAGCTGCCCCCTGTCACACACAGAGCAGGGCCCGTGGGGGGGGAGTTGGGGCGCCGCACCCTGTCATGCACAGAGCAGGGTCAATCAGGGGTTTGGGGAGCTCCCCCCTGTCACGCACAGAGCTGGGCCCATCAGGGGGTTGAGGAGCTGCCCCCTGTCACACACAGAGCAGGGCCCGTGGGGGGGGGGGAGTTGGGGCGCCGCACCCTGTCACACACAGAGCAGGGCCGATCAGGGGGTTGGGGCGCTGCACCCTGTCACACACAGAGCCACAGGGCAATCAGGGGGTTTGGGCGCTGCCCCCTGTCACACTGATCCCAGTGCCGGGAGGCCTCGCGGCTCTGGTGATCCCACCTGGCAGGGTCACAGATCCAGGTCCCAGACCGCAGACAGCCTTGCCTGCTGCTGCCTGCCTTCAGTATGCAAATTAGCCGCCATCTTGTTGCTTCAGGGTGGGGGTCCCCACTGGGGTGCCTGGCCAGTCTGGGTGAAGGGCTGAGGGCCGTTTTCAGGCTGGCGGGCGACTGAAGCTCCAAAGCTCTCCTTTTTTCTTTTTTTTTTATTCTGGCATTTATTTACCTTCTATGACCGTCACTGGAGCTGAGAGCCAGCTTTCTCTCTGAGGCTCGGCTGAAAGCAGGTTTCTGGCCTTTGTTTTCTGTATTCGAAACAATGTTGTGGACTCCAGCTCCTGAGATCCTGGGCTGACCTGACAAGAAGGTTTCTGGGGTTTTGTTTATCTTCCTATAAATGGTACAATGTTTCCCAACTGAAGCTCAGAGGCCGGGCAAAGCAGGCCGGGGAACGTTGGA
>NW_005871123.1:1390847-1406595 GCF_000147115.1 Myotis lucifugus | reverse complement strand
GGGGGGGGGGGGGGTGTCCTTTCAGCCCAGGCCTGCACCCTCTCCAATCTGGGACATCCACTCTCACAATCTCGGACCGATGGCTCCTAACTGCTCACTTGCCTGCCTGCCCGATCTCCCCTAACCACTCTGCCTGCTGGCCTTTCTTGCCCCCAACTAACCCCATTCACTGGCCTGATCACCCACAACTGCTCCCCACTGCTGGCCTCATGGCTCCCAACTGCCCACCACGGCCAGCCTCCTGGCCCCCAACAGCCCTCCCGCCCTAGCCCACCTCATGGCCTCCAACTGCCCTCCCCAGCCCGCCTCATGGCCCCCAACAGCCCTCCCCGGCTGGCCTGGTGACCCCCAACTGCCCTTCCTGGCCGGTCTCCCAGAAGGACTCCTGGTCTAATTAGCATATTACCCTTTTATTAGTGCATATATATATATATATATATATATATATATATATATATATCCTATATAATAAAGGTATAGTATGCAAATTGTCCCTTCAACTGGGAGTTCATCTGGGAGTTCAACCAGGGGGTGTAGCTGGCCTGGGGAAGGGAGGGAGGCCCTGGCAGTGGCAGGTGGCTGGGGGAAAGGAGGGAGACCCCAGCCAGCAGCCAGCAGCTGCTAGGGACCCTACCAGTGCATGAATTTTGTGCACTGGGCCTCTTTATCCATTCACCTGTCAACAAACATATAGATTGTTTCCATATTGTGATTATTGTGCTTCAATGAACATGGGGGTACAGATATCTCATCAAGATACTAATTTCATATATACTCATAAGTGGATTGCTGTATCATATGGTAATTCTATTTTTTATTTTTTGGGGAACTTTAATACTGTTTTTCATAATGGCTGCACCAATTTGTATTCCCACCAATAAGAGTTCTCTTTTTTTAAATATCCTCACCAACAATTGTTAATGCTTCTCCTTTATAAAAGTCATCTTATCAGGTGTGAGGTGATATTTCATTGAGGTTCAGAGTACAATAATGGTTGCAGGGGCTGGGAGTAGGAGAACTAGGGAGATGCTTGTCAAATGATGCAAGCCTTCAGTTACAAAATGAATAAGTTCTGGGGATCTAGTTAATGTATAGCATGATGACTACAGTTAATAATACTGTGCTGTATACTTGAAATTTACTAACAGGTTAGAACTTAAGCATTTCAATGCACACACACAAATAGCAAGTATGTGAGATGATAGATGTGTTAATTAACTTGATTGTGGTGGTAATTATTTCACAAAGTATACATATATCAAATCATTACATTGTACACTTTAAATTTTATACACTTTTGTTTGTCAATCATATCCAAATAAAGGAAAAACAAGAAATTTAAGTAATGCAGCAAAGATGCACAGTCCAGGAAAATAGCAGGCATTGGTGGTATTGAGCAGTCACACAGAAGCACATGAAAAAGCTTAGAGAGTTCTGGTTCATCTCATTCATTTTAGATAAGAAATTAAGATCCAGAAAATCATCACACACTGGAAGTTATTAAAATATATAGGTCTAGAAATCTGTTCTTTTAGTGTGTTCCTCTCTGCACCATTCCACTGACTTCTAGGCAAGTCCCGCTACAAATTTGAAGGAGAGCCTTAATACTCCTCACTCCCTCACTCTTGCTTCTTCCAGTCAGCAACCAAACTTTATTAGTTCTTCACCTCAAAAAACAAGTATTGCAATTTCAAGATATACTTATATGTTTAAGTTCCAAAAATATAAGTATAACTAATAAAAGTGCATACAAATAACTATGTACATACAGTTTACATACAAATAATTATGTAAATTGTGAACAAAAATCACCATTCAATGTAGTCTGATCATGTTAAATAAAATCTCACCATTATAACATTCAACAGGTTAGGTTCATTCCTGCTAAGCATTTTAAATATTTCAGCTCTATGCTTCAAAATATATTTTACCTTTGTCTTTTCTTAAACACTATTTGTCTGAAATAGTCCTCTGGTCACTATTTCATTCTTGCTATTTCACTCTTCAAAAGTATTCATTACCTTCCAGATATCTACACACACACACACACACACACACACACACACACACACACACAAATGTATGCATACACATCCTAAAATGCTCTAAGGTGACATATAAGAATTTCCATGAGGTAAAATTTGGAATCAATTATTTTGTTTTACCAGAGAAAGAGTGGAGACTTGAAGAGAAAGAAACACACACAAATAAACCCCAGATGCTTAATTTAAGACTAGGACTCTGATTTGGGAAGTTACCCAGACCAGAAAAAAAAATACTGTGAAGGTTATTGTTTAAGCTCCCAAAGCAGTGACTAGAAGAAGGAGTTAAGCCTAGTACTACAGCTTAGAGCTAACATATCAGGAAAGGATATTCCACAGTGTATCTAAAATCCTCAGCCTATCTGTGCTTGAGAAACTCAGTCATCAATCATTTTCACTTTTTGAATAGAAAAACTTCTCTTCCTATTATTTAAGACACTGTCCACTAGTCATCATAGATGGGCCTACCCCAGCAAGCTCTACTTCACTAGATACAGCATGTTATCACTGCACACCCAGCGAAGTAGGGGGAAAAAAGTTCAAATTGCATGTGCTTTGGAGAAAGGGGATTTATATGACAAATGTTGAATCAGTAATTATTGTTGGAGAAAATGAGATACCCTGATTGGCCATTTGCTATTTTTTATTAATATACCCAATTAAGGGAGGGTTGGTAGAAGCGGTCCACCCAAGCCACAAGAAATAGGTTCCCTAAAGGAAAGAAAAATGCTTATATCATACAAAGAGGAAAAAGAAAAGAAATTGTTTTGGACATTATACCAACCAACCTATTGCAAAGCACAAAAGAAAATTTAAATGAGAATTTGATAAGATCCACATTTTCTACAAATTTATTATTGCAACCAAATGGTTAGTTTTTAAACATACGGAATTAAGCATTAACATTTCATTGTATATAAATCATACAATAATCAGATTCTGCATCTTCTAAATATTTTTTGTTTTGTACTCTTGACCATCTTTTATTTTCTTAGTTGCAACTGATTAATACTTTTGTTTAATAATTAATGTTGATACTCTTCAAACTGTTCATTTGGTACCATGTGGCTTTTCTTTACTGAGCAAACCTAAGCATAAATTTGTGAGTCTCTTCCTTTTTCCACCGAAGATGGCAATGATAATAACATTTATTGAACACTTACTATGTGCCAAGCCCTGTTTTAAGTAGTGTCTATGTTTTAACCATTTAAGTCACTTATCGTAATGAAAAGATGAAAATTGGCACAAGTTTAGAGTAATTATTTGGTTAATTTGGCATTAAAATGCAAAGTTGGTTCTCACATCACCATGCTGCTTAAATTAAACTAACAGATTTTTTTTGGGGGGGGTGAGGTTTTTTTCTTTACAAACTCTCATCTGCATGTGTGAAATTTTGCTGTGAGGCTGCATAATGTGGAATTTAAAATAGATTTAGTGTGTGTTACATTCCTACCACATGAGAAAGACCTAAATGAACTCCTCGGGTCTGTCACACACTTTGGTTACTTAAAGAACAGAACTAAATGTATGTGTTCAGCTATGATATCTCTTGTCAGAACATCCTACAGTGTTCAAGAATAAGGCATCTGATTGTTGTGGTGTGTGCACAGAGCTTACCCACTTTAAAATGGTGATGAGCCAGTTAAACTTGTGCAACACAAAGGCAGAAGGCTTTATATGTCGATTTAATATATAAACAACTTATCACTGAAACAAAGTGAAAAGACCTTTGTAATAATGACAATCTACAAACACAAAATATGAAAATAGACAATGTATCTACTCCATGGTTATGGAAACCACACACCTCCTATTTTTTTATGTCAACCTAATTAAGCATCCAAAGTAATTCTGAGTTGCTTACATTTGGACAAAGATGATTACGCACTTCTATGTTGGAAGAACTGAAAATTCTGAGATTATGTTCTGATACGTACTCATGGAAAATTACTAGGAGGAGTTCTACAATGAAAAAAAAGGCAGATGCCATTTATAGAGGCCACATTTAAATTCATAATATGCTTATATCAAAAATTTGGAGAAAAATAATTATGAAAAATCCAATGAGTAAATATGCTGACCATGTTTTCTGAACTAATTATTCAGAGATCTACAGTAACAAAGGAATTTACTTTTCATTTTTATTCATTTAAATGAGAAGTCATAAAAGTAAAACATACAACTGATTGTTTCTGTTTGGAAATATAATCATATTAAATTAGAACTATATCATACACATTGTGTCTGGGATCCCTCCCCTACAGCAGTTTTTTTAAAAATACTTTTTAATATTATTGTCATTTCTTCTATTCATTTTTCTATCAAAGCCACACTTAGGAGAATATTTTTGAATTTGGACATCTTAGAATAATATAGGGACTGAATTCAATAAATGGTGCTAGAACAGTTGAATATCCAAATGCAAATAATGAGCCACAAATTTTTACCATATACACATAATATATTAACTAGAAATAGATTGGTCATAAATCTAAATGAATTCCTAAAACTATAAAATTTCTAGAAGAAAAAAGAATAAAACCTTTGTGACCTTGGGGTTAGTAAAGATGTGTTAGGTAGCACTAAAGGCCCTAATCATAAAATGTAATAATAACAAAATACCAAAAGTAAGGTATTTTTCATAAAGGGCTGGTATGCAGAAAGATGCAAATAACTCATAATAATAAGACAAATTATCCTACAAAATATTGGAAAATATTTTAATAGAAAATTTTCAAATATGATATATAAATAGCAAATAAGCACATTAGAAATCACCAATATCACTAGTCAATATGAAAATGCACCCACTGGAATGGTTAAAATTTAAAAGGACTGACAAGTGCTGGTGAGGATATAGAGCAACTAGAACTCATACATTGCTGGAGGAAATTCAGAAAGGTATGCAATTTGAAAAACAGGGTGACACTTTCTTATCAAATTAAATCTACACTCACACAACCTCCTAATTCCACTCCTACATATTGCCCCAGAGGGCTTATGCCCCTACAAAGACTTGCCCTTTGATGTTTATAGGAGCTTTATTCACTATAAGACAAAACTGGAAACACGCTATATGTTCATCAACTGGAGAATGAGTAAAAGTGGAAATAAAAAGAAAATAACTAATGATATGCAAAAGAACATGGATGAATTTTAAATTATCAAGCTAAATAAAAAAGACAGTGAAGATTATGTACACACTATATGATTCTATTTAAATGACATTCTAAAAAAGGTAAACTATCTAGCAGAAAGCACAGTGGTATGCAGAGGCTGGCTTGGAATAACTAGCATGGATTAACTTCAAAGGGGAAGAAGTAGTTTGGGGGGTACAGATCGTGTTCTGATATCATAATTGTGCTCATTTTTCCAACTACATTACTTTATACACGTGCAATTGTAAACTCTTAGGGTACATAGATTATAACTCACTATTATGGGTTGATGGTTTGTGTGCCCCTCTCAAAATTTATTCATTGAAGGCCAAACCCCTAATGTGATGTAAGAAAAGAGGCCTTTGAGAGGTAATTAGGTTTAGATGAGAGTGGAGTTCCCATGATGATATTAGTGCCCTCATAAGAAGAGGGAGAAACACAGAGCTTGCCAGTTCTCTGTTACATGAGGATAAAACAAGACAGTGGCTGTCTGCCAGCCAGGAAGAGGGCCCTTACCAGGAACTGAATTAGTTGACTACCACTTTGATCTTGGACTTCTCCAGAACTGCAAAAAAATATGTCTGTTGTTTAAACCATCCAGCCTATGGTATTTTGTTATAGCAGACTGAACAAACTACGACACTCACTGAAGGTTGTTTTAAATAAATAATTAGGCAAACAAACCAACACACGTAGGTATTGACCTAAAATTATTGGGGATGTGGGAAACATTTACTTAAGGTATACTTCAAATTGCTTAAGTATAACTGAAACTGCCTCTCATTGTGGCCAAGTGGCCAGAGGGCTACTGAAGAGGAAGTTTAGAACAAAAGCTACACAGGAAGCTCTGGACCATGATTCTAGGAGAATGCATTAAAGTATTAAGCCCTGGTGCTCGAGTGGTATAGGAGACAGTGAGCTAGTTGATGTAATATTTCTGGTGGAAATAGTAGCCGAAGCTGAGACGCATTTCCCCATTTGTAATTTCCTCTGTGCCCATCTGCCAAGAAAAACTGAACAGCAGCAGCACCAGCTGTTCTTGTTGCTCCACAGATTGCAAGCCGTGTCTCCAAATTAACATGTCACCGAGGCTTGCCCATAGAGTTTACACAGGACAGTAACTAAGTCAAGATGGGACTTTGGAAGAGAGAGAAAGTAACAAGGCAGTCTGATCATAAAGTAAGGAACAGACACCAAGGAGCTGTCTGTGTGAAGGACAAGCAACAATTTGCTGCAAAATTAGAGCAAGGTCAATTTGCGGAGGCAGATAGGGAAGGGGCGGCCAAGTAACTAACTCACATTAGAAAGATGCTGAAAAGTTATGGACCAAATGAGTTATGTTCATGTAGATATTACTTAAATATTAAGATGACAATTTTTCTCATTGTGCTAAGGACAGGACTTTGTAATAGTATAAAAAGAAAGTAGTCTCCTTTATGCTGCCTTGAGAATTGTATCCCTGAGCCCACATTCCTCTGGTTCCTGGAGCAGAAATAGTTTCCTATAGCTAATGGCTACTCTAACATAGAAAGCATATGCCAAAGTCTCCTGCCTGGGATGTGAAGTGAAAGTTCCTTAAATGCTCAATTTTCCTGGGAATCTGAAACAAGGAACGCTACTTTTTCTCTTCTCCTTGCTCTTCCCTTCCTTTCCCCATTTTCCTCTAATTTATATCTCCTACTCTAAGAACTAGGTTGGACTTGCACTAAACATACAGAGCAGGTTGGAATAATGCCCATGTTGTCATTGATGATGATAAATAGGGGAGCATCCTCTCATTTGAAAACATATGGCTATTCCAGTATTCTCTAAAGTAATCCAATCTGAACACAAAATATGATGGAGACAAGTATACATTATTCTATGTCATATCATTTGGATAATTGGGAGACTGAGTTTAACCAATTTAGCAATTTTGATCTTGAATATAAAAAGTTAAAGCATTTATTGAGTTCCCATTGTTGTCTGAAAAATATTAGGGAAATTTTTTTTAGAATTTAGTTTACTCAATTTCATCCAATATAAAGAAATCAGAAATATGTATGCCCTTATTCAAGCTAGTGTTCAAAGGTGAATACTACATGTGCACATGTAAAGACAAATGAAAATTATTGAAATTCATGGAAGACTAATATAAATGATAACAATATATTTTAACCAACATACATATATATTTTGTCTTTTCTTTGAAACATTAAATATTTAAACTTATAATTCAAATTTGTTTTAGGTATTTCTTATTTACAATAAAAATTAGTCTAAACAACCAACTTTAGTTTTTAGGAGATATAGTACTTCCTGAGTTATCAAACCATGTGTATAATTATCAAGATCCTAGTCCAAGTTTTACTGTTATGAGTTATTTCGGCTTAGGGATCACTGCCTGTGAAATTTAATTTTCTCATCTGCATTCTAATAGAACAGCATGAACAATCCTATTATTTATAACAACATATGAAAAGTCATTATTTTTTTCTTTAGAAAGAGAATATTAAATTTATTTTTAAAAACTTCTGTAATTTGCCCTGGCTGGCTTGGCTCGATGGAGAGAGCGTCGGCCTGTCGACTGAGGGGTCCAAGGTTCGATTCTGGTCAAGGGCACATGCCTGGGTTATGGGCTTGATTCCCAGTGAGGGGCGTGCAGGAGGCAGCCGATCAATGATTCTCTCTCATCATTGATGTTTCTATTTCTCTTTCCTTCTCCCTTCCTCTCTAAAATCAATAAAGAAATATATTTAAAAAAAATAAAAATAAGCCCTAACCGGTTTGGCTCAGCAGATAGAGCATCGGCCTGCAGACTCAAGGGTCTCAGGTTCGATTCCGGTCAAGGGAATGTACCTTGGTTGCGGGCACATCCCCAGTAGAGGGCGTGCAAGAGGCAGCTGATCGATGTTTCTCTCTCATCGATGTTTCTAACTCTCTATCCCTCTCCCCTCCTCTCTGTAAAAAAATCAATAAAATATATTTTAAAAAATAAAAATAAAATAAAAAAACTTCTGTAATTAATGTCTAAAAATAAGAAGGAAGAGATATGTAAAGTGTTGTGCTTCAAATGTATTGTTTCCTGTTTCCCTGAGGAATTGATTTTTCTTTTTTTGGTTTTATAGTGTGTGTAGTGTTACTGAAGGTTTCAAATGTTTATATATTCTGGTGTTGGAGCAAACAGTAAATGAGAGTTGCAATTATTCACACCCCCAATAAATATTTCCTGAGAAAGGATTATGGAATTTTTTTTTAATTAACCTTAGTATCCAAGATGGTGGTGGAATAGGTAGAAACTACATTCACCTCCTCCCAGGACCAAACTGGAATTACAATTAAATTATAAAACAATCAACCTGAATGGAAGACTAGCTGGAGAGAAGTCTTATAACTAAGGATTTACAAAAGAAAGCACATCAAGACTGGTAGGAAGGGCAAAGACACAAAAAGTGTTGGCCCCGCTCCCACAGTGGTGGCTAGAAATACATATGCACTTTCAAAAAGCCAAAGCACAAAATCTCGTTCATAGCCACTCATCCTGGGCTCCAGCAGAAGGAGGGGGTAGCAGATTAGAATCACATGAGGAGAGACTGGGGTTTGTGGTTCTGGGGAGAGAGCTGAAGAGACATATTTCAGGATCTTTGAGCTGACTTCTGCTCCCATACTGGAGATGATATCTTTCTTGGGTGGAGCAATCACCTCCATGTAGCATCAGCCTAGGAGAATGCAACAGCCTGCTGCACAACCCCGCTGAGGAGCTAGCTACCTAGGTTGGGGTGTAGAAGTCTGGGCAGTCTCAGGGGGTATAGATCACTGTGAATTCGGGTCATAGGTCATGACCCCTACCTTCATGTGGCCTGACTAGTGCCTCCTCCTCATGGGAGATCCACTGGCCCCATGCTCCCAACTCCTGGTGGTTCTGCACTACCAAGGACTGGGCAGAATCTAGGACAGACTAAATTGTGAGGCTCTGGGGCAGGGGCCACTCCCTCAAACTTCCTCCAAACTTGACCATACTACTGTCTTTCCTAGATCCTGCCCAGAGTCTGATCTGCCCTGTGAGATCAGACTCTGGGCAGGATCTAGGAAAGACAGTAGTGTTACTGTAGGACAAGGTCTTTTTTTCCTTTATATGCCCAATCGGTGCAGATTCTTCCCTTCACAAATTGTGGTTGTTTGGGCCTGATAAATTCTGCTGGTCTCACCCTGACAACTATAGCAGATCTACCTAATACATAGAAACAAACACAAAGAGGTGGCCAAAATGGGGAGACAAAAAAACATGCCCCAGAAGAAATCTCCAGAAAAAGAGCTAAATGATATGGAGGCAAGCAACATATCAGATGTAGAGTTCAGAAAAAAATAGTTATAAGGGTGCTCAAGGAACTTAGTGAGAATTACAAGGAACTTAGTGAGAGCTACAGCAGCATGAGAAAGAGCATAGAAACCATAAAAAATCAGTCAGAAATTAAGAATATTATATCTGAAATGAAGAATATACTGGAAAGAATTTACAGGTTGAATCAAGCAGAGGATCAACTCAGCAATTTGGAAGACAAGTTAGAAGAAAAGCAACCAATCAGCGGGGGGAAAAAATGAGGATAGTTTAAGGGACCTTTGGGACAAGATGAAGCATAACAACATTTGCATCATAAAGGTACCAGGAGAAGAGAAAGAGCAAGACATTTGAAGAAATAATGACTGAAAACTTCCCTAACCTGGTGAAGGAATAACACACACAAGTCCAGGTAGGGCAGAGAGTTCCAAACAAGATGAACCCAAAGAGGCCCATAAAAAGACACTCATAATTAAAATGGCAAAAGTTAAAGACAGAGAAAATCTTAAAAGCAGCAAAAGAAGCATAGTTACCTACAAGAGAGTTCCCATAAGGCTGTCAGCTGATTTCTTAACAGAAACATTTTGAGCCAGAAGGGGATGGAATATTCAAAGTGATGAAAAGCAAGGACCTAAAACCAAGATTACTTTACCAACAAGACTATCATTTAAAATTAAAGAAGAAAAGAAAGAGCTTACCAGACAAGAAAAAGATAAAGGCTTGTTACATCCAAACCAAGAAATGTTAAAGGGTGAAGAAGGAAAAGGAGGAGGAGGAGGAAGAGGAGGAGGAGGAGGACAAAGAGGAGGAAGAGAAAACAAAGAACTTAGTTAAAAGAATAAAATGGCAATAAATATCAATAATCACTTTAAAGTTATATGGCTTAAATGTTCCAAACAAAAGATATAGGGTAGCTGAATAGATAAGAAAACAAGACCTATATATATGTTATCTGCAAGAGATACCTCAGAACAAAAGATGCACACAGACTAATAGTAAAGGGATGGGAAAAGATATTTCATGCAAATGGAAAGGAAAAAGAGCTGGAGTAGCAATTACTCATATCTGATGAAATAGACTTTAAAACAAAGTAAGAAACAAGGACACTACATAATAATAAAAGGAGCAATCCAACAAGAGATATAACCCTTGTAAACATTTATGCATCCAACGTAGGAGCACATACATGTGTAAAGCAAATCTTAATGGACATAAATGTAGATTTCCAGGAATACAGTCATAGTAGAGGATTTTAACATCCCATTGACATCAATGGATAGATCTTCCAGACAGAAAATCAACAAGAAAGCAGCAGCCTTAAATAACACACTAAATCAGATGAATTTAATAGATATCTTCAGAGCATTTTACCCCAAATCAGCAGAATATACCTTCTTTTCAAGGGCACATAGAACATTTTATAGAATAGAGGACACAAAAGAAGTCTCAATAAATTTAACAAGATCAAAATCATAACAAGCCCTAACCAATTTGGCTCAGTGGATAGAGCATCGGCCTGCGGACTGAAGAGTCCCAGTTTCAACTCCAGTCAAGGGCATGTTCCCTGATTGTGGGCACATCCCCAGTAGGAGGTGTGCATGAGGCAGCTGATCAATGTTTCTAACTCTCTATCCCTCTCCCTTCCTCTCTGTAAAAATAAATAAAATATATATATTTTTAAAAAATCATAACAAGTATTCTCTCTGATCATCATGGTATGAGATTAGAAATCAATCACAAGAAAAAAATTGAAAACCCCACAAAGATATGGAGGCTAAATAACATGTTGCTAACCAATGAATGGTTTAACAATGAGATCAAGAAAAAAATCAAAAGATACTTTGAAACAAATGAAAATGAAAACACAATAATCCAAAATCTATGGAACACAGTAAAAACAGTTCTAAGAGAGAAATTCCTAGCCTTACAGGATTATCTCAAGAAACATGAAAAATATCAAATAAACAACTAACTTGACACTTAAAAGAACATGAATAATAACAACAAACAATGCCCAAAATGAATTATTTTTTAAAAGGAAATGATAAAGAGGAAAGCAGAAGTAAATAAAATGGATTCTAAAATAAAATAAAATACAAAAAAATCACTGAAGCCAAGAGCTGGTTCTTTGAAAAGATAAACAAGATTGACAAACCTTTAACCAGACTCATAAAGAAAAAAAGAGAGAGAAACCAAATAAATAAATCATAAATGAAATAGGAGAAGTAACAACTGACACCAAAGAAATACAAATAAATTATTATGGAAAACTCTATGCCAACAAAATTGACAATCTACACAAAATGGATAAATTTCTAGAAAGATACAATCTTCCAAAACTGAGGAAGACTCAGAAATTCTGAATAGACAGATTACAACTAGTGAAATTGAAGCAATAATCAAAAACTCCTAACAAACAAAAGTCCTGGACCAGATTGTTTCACAGGTAAATTTTAGCAAACATTCAAAGAACTAACACCTATCCTTCTCAAACTGTTTCAAAAAATTCAAGAGGAGGGAAGACTCCCAACCTCATTTCACCAGGCCAGCATTATCCTAATTCCAAAACCAGATAGACACTACATAGAAAGAAAATTGTAGGCCAATGTCCCTGATGAGCATATGCTAATATCTTCAACAAAATATTAGAAAACCAGATCCAGCAATACATTAAAGAGATCATACACCATGATCAAGTAGGATTTATTCCAGGGATGAAAGGTTGATACAATATCTATAGCCAATAAATGTGATACACCACATGAACAAAATGAAGGATAAAAACAAAATGATCATATCAATAGATACAAAAAAGAATTTGATTAAATCTAGTACTCATTTGTGATAAAAACTTTCAGCAAAGTGGGAATAGAGGGGATATATCTCAATGCAATAAAGGCCATATATGACAAACCCACAGCCAACATCATACTTAATGGGCAAAAACTAAAAGTGTTTCCCTCAAGATCAAGAACAGGATAGGATGTCTGCTTTCACCACTCTTATTCAACATAGTACTGGAAGTCCTAGCCACAGCAATCAGACAAGAAGATATAAAAGGCATCTAAATTGGAAAAAAGGAAGTAAAATAGTCATTATTTGTAAATGACATTACTTTATGTGGAGAACCCTAAAGATTCCACCAGAAAACAACTAGAACTGAAAAATGAATTCAGTAAAGCAGTAGGATGCAAAATAAACATCCAAAAGTCAGTTGCATTTTTATACACCAATAATGAACTATAAGAAAGGGAAACTAAGAAAACAATCTCATTTACAATTTAATCAAAAACAATAAAATGCCTAGGAATAAAGAAAGAATTGTAAAGACCTGTACTTAGGAAATTGTAAGAAACTGGGGAAAGAAATTGAAGAAGATACAACTAAGTGGAAGTATATACTGTGTTCATGCCAAGTAAGAAATAATATCATTAAAATGTTCATATTACCCAAAGCAATCTATAGATTCAACACAATTCCTATCAAGATACCAATGGTGTATTTCACAGAACTAGAACAAATATTCCAAAAATCTATATGGAACCACAAACGAACTTGAATAGCCACAGTAATCTTGAGAGAGAAAAACAATGTTGGAGAAATCATGCAACCTGATATTAAACTATAATACAAGGCCATAGTAATCAAAATAGCATAGCACTGGCATAAAAATAGACATATAGGTCAATGGAACAATATGGAGAGCCCAGAAATAAACACACATCTTGTGGTCAATTTGATGACAATATTTGACAAAGGAAGCAAGAACATAAAATGCATCAGAGAAAGATAAATATCATATGATGTCACTCATTTGTGGAATATAATGAACAACATAAACTGATAAACAAAAATAGACCCAGAGACACAGAAGCATAGAACACTGTCAAACCTCAGAGGGAAGGCAGGAGGGGATATGGATAAGAGATCAACCAAAGGACTTGTATGTATGCATATAAGCATAGCCAATGGACATAGACAGTAGGAGGGTGAGGGCCTGTGCTGGGGGGTAGGAGAGAGCTGGGAGAGGTCAATAGTGGAAAATGGAGACATATATAATACTTTCAAGAATTTTTTTAAATAAAAATAAAATAAATGTCTCAAAAGGAAAAGAACATACAATGAAGTAAGGATAGCCTATTCAATAAATTATGTTGGGTAAATTGGACAGATATGTGCAAAAAAATAAAAATAGACTACCTTCTTAAGCTATATACAAGAATAAACTCAAAATGGATTAAAGATCTTAATGTTAGACTCAAAATCATAAAAATATTACAAAAAACATAGGCAATAAAACTTCAGACATCTCTCCTAGCAATATTTTTTCTGATGTATCTCCTTGGGCAGGGGAAACAAAAGAAATAATAAACAAATAGAAGTACATCAAACTAAAAGGTCTTTGCTCAGCGAAGGCAATCAACAAAATGAAAAGAGAACCCACTGAATGAGAGAACATATTCACTGATACATCTGATAAGGAGTTAACATCTAAAATTTATAAATAACTTTTAAAACTCAACACCAAAACACACAAACAAACATAAAAAACAACAGCAAACAATCCAATTAAAATATGGGCAAAGGCATTGCAATTAGACAAGAAGAAGAAATAAAAGGCATCCAAATTGGAAAAGAGGAAGTAAAACTGTCCTTGTTTGCAGATGACATGATATTATACATACAAAACCCTAGAGACTCCATCAAAAAACTACTAGACTTAATACATGAATTTGGAAATGTAGCAGGATACAAAATTAACCCCAAGAAATCCGAGGCATTTCTATACACCAATAGTGAACTTTCAGAAAGAGAGATTATAAAAACAATCCCAATTACCATCGCACCAAAAAAATTAAGATACCTAGGAATAAACTTAACTAAAGAGGTAAAAGACCTCTACTCAGAAAACTACAGGACATTGAAAAAAGAGATAGAGGAAGACATAAAGAGATGGAAGAACATACCATGTTCTTGGATTGGTAGAATCAACATCATCAAAATGTCCATACTACCCAAAGCAATCTATACATTCAACGCACTTCCCATTAAAATACCAATGGCCTACTTCAAAGATATAGAATGAACTCTCCAAAAATTCATCTGGAATAAAAAAAGACCCCGAATAGCTGCGGCGATCCTGAGAAAGAACAAAGTAGGTGGGATCTCAATGCCAGATATCAAGCTGTATTACAAAGCCACTGTTCTCAAAACTGCCTGGTACTGGCACAAGAACAGACATATAGATCAGTGGAATAGAATAGAGAGTCCAGAAATTAGCCCAACCCAATATGCTCAATTAATATTTGACAAAGGAGGCAAGAACATACAATGGAGCCAAGATAGTCTCTTCAATAAATGGTGTTGGGAAAATTGGACAGATATATGCAAGAAAATGAAACTAGACCACCAACTTACACCATACACAAGAATAAACTCAAAATGGATAAAGGACTTAAATGTACGACAGGAAACCATAAAAATTCTAGAAGAATCCAAAGGCCACAAAATCTCAGACATATGCCAAAGCAATTTCTTCACTGATACAGCTCCTAGGGCACTTGAAACTAAAGAGAAAATGAACAAATGGGACTACATCAAAATAAAAAGCTTCTGCACAGCAAAAGAAACCATCAACAAAACAACAAGAAAACCCACTGCGTGGGAAAACATATTTGCCAACGTCATATCTGATAAGGGCCTAATCTCCAAAATTTATAGGGAACTCATACAACTTAACAAAAAGAAAATAAACAATCCAATCAAAAAATGGGCAAAGGATCTAAATAGACACCTTTCAAAAGAGGACATTCAGAAAGCCAAGAGACATATGAAAACATGCTCAAAGTCACTAATCATCCGAGAGATGCAAATCAAAACAACAATGAGGTACCATCTCACACCTGTCAGAATGGCTATCATCAACAAATCAACAAACGACAAGTGCTGGAGAGGATGTGGAGAAAAAGGAACACTTGTGCACTGCTGGTGGGAATGCAGACTGGTGCAGCCACTATGGAAGACAGTATGGAGTTTCCTCAAAAAGCTGGAAATGGAACTCCCATTTGACCCTGTGATCCCACTTCTAGGAATATATCCCAAGAAACCAGAAACACCAATCAGAAAGGATATGTGCACCCCTATGTTCATAGCAGCACAATTCACCATAGCTAAGATCTGGAAACAGCCTAAGTGCCCATCAGTAGATGAATGGATTAGAAACGATGGTC
>NW_005871123.1:1377498-1390673 GCF_000147115.1 Myotis lucifugus | reverse complement strand
AAACAAGCCAGTCAATGAAGGAGAAATACCACATGATCTCACTCATTCATGGATAATAAAGAACCATCGAAACTTTTGAACAATAATAGATACAGAGGCAGAGCTGCCTCAAACTGATTGTCAAACTGCAGTGGGAAGGCCAGAGAGGGTTGGGGGGCAGAATGGAGGGGAGTAAGAGATCAACCGAAGGACTTGTATGCATACATATAAGCATAACTAATGGACATAAGACACTGGGGGGTAAGGGAGGGCAGGGATTGTCAAGGGCGGGGGGTGGGGGAAGGACACATATGTAATACCCTTTGTAATACTTATTATAATATTTTTTTAAAAAAAGAATAAAAAAAAAAAGAAAAAAAAATATGGGCAAAGGACTTAAATAGACACTTCTCCAAAGAGGACATACTGATGGCCAATAGACATACAGAAAGATGCTCATCATCACTAATCATCAGAGAGATGAAAATTAAAACCACATTGAGACATCAGTAAGTCAACAAACAACAAGTGCTGACAATGATGTGGAGAAAAGGGAATGCTAGTTCACTGCTGGTAGGAATGCAGATTGGTGCAGCCACTGTGGAAAAGTATAGAGTTATCTCAAAAAATTAAAAATGGAACTGCCTTATGATCCAGTGATTCCACTTCTGAGAATATCCAAAGAAACCTGGAACACTAATTTGAAAGAATATATGCACCCCTATGTTCATTGCAGCATTATTTTCAATAGGCAAGATTTGGAGCATCCCAAGTATTCATTAAGTAGATGAATGGATAAAAAAAGCTGTGGTACATTTACACAGTGGAACACTAGTCCACCATAAAAAAAGGAAATCTTACTTTTTGTGACAGCATGGATGGACCTGGAGAGTACTATGCTAAGTGAAATAAGCCAGTCAAAGAAAGACAAATACCATACAATTTCACTTACATGTGGAATCTAATTAACAAAATGAACTGACAAACAAAATAGAAACAGACTCTTGATAAAGAGAATAGACTGCAATCTGTCAGAGTGGAGCAGGGGCTGGGTGAAAAGGGTGAAGAGATTAAGAAAAAGAAATAAACTCATAGACACACACACACACACACACACACACACACACACACACACACATAAAAGCCAGTATGGTGATTCCCAGAGGAAAAGGGGTCAGGGAGGTAGAAGGTAAAGGTGGAGATAAATGCTGATGGAAGGAGACTTGACTTTGGGGGTGAACACACAATACAATATACAGATGATGTACTATAGAATTGTATGCCTGAAACCTGTATAATTTTATTAATCAATGTCACTCCAATAAATTCAACAAATTAAATACTAAAATAGATTAAATTAAAGAAAACAAATTTAAATGTTCCCTTTAAATCATCATAAAATATAGTTTTAGGGTAGGGTAAGTACTATTATGGTTAATAGAGTGAAATAGAACTGGCAGTTTGATTTGTAAGATTAGGGTTATCAGAGTTTACATTCTACTCTACTGCTTTCTAGTAATACAATCTTGAAGTTATTCAAACTCTGCAACAGTTTTCCCTTCAGTAAAATCAAGAGGCAGAACCGCTGCTTTTATTGTATTCTTGTGAGTAGTAAATGATATATGTATAAAGCAGCCAAAAGTGTGCATAAACAGCAGAAGCATAAATGAATGTCAGCTATTTTTTTTTGGACCAATATTTATGGAGTGATTACATGGTCTGGGCATTGTTCTAGTTGCCTGAAAGAGTAGTGAACACAGGAGATTAAAATAGCTTATTTCATGAAGATTACATTCATGAAATGGGAAGACGGATAATAAACAATGTATAAAATATTTATTCTGTTTGTGAAAACTACTGTATAGAGAAGAGGCAAGAAATCTTAGAGTGAGGGATGCAACTTTAGACCGAATGGCTAGGGAAGTATCACTGAAAAGGTGGCACATGTGAGAAAAGACTTAAAGGAAATGAGAGAGCAAACCATGGAGGTTTCTGGGAAGGAAAGTTCTTCAGGAAGAGAAAACTGCAAGTGCCTGTGGGAGAAGTTTGACCTGTTAGAGGAACAACGAGGAGACCAGTGTATCTGGGATGGAGTGAGGTAGGTGGTGTATAATACATGTGGTCGGAGAGGTGAGGAGCTGGTGTGAATCCATGGCTGGCACAGGAAGTGGATCACATTGGCCATTGAGTTAGGTAGTAGTTCCTTAAGTTATACCCTGAGTAATAGGGGAAGCTGTTGGAGGGTTTGAAGTAGAGAAGAGCATGGTCTCACTTATAGTTTACTAATATTCCTGTAGCTGATGGACAAGAGTGTCCTCCAATCATAATACCCATCTAAGCTGTCTACTCCAATCCAGTTAGAGAACTGCTTTCCTTAATTCTCTTCTAAAACTTTAAGGGATAGTTATAAAGAGCTCCATACTTCTGTACCCTGCAACACGTTAGAAGATAATTCTCTCATCATTCACACACAGCACTTTGGACCTCTGCCTTCTATTTGTTATACATCTATAATCATTTGAATGTGCAATTTACAAAATGTTAGATTCTGAAAAGTATACGCAGTTTCTATTATTCAAACCTGAGAATATCAAAGGACTCAGAGAAAATATTCCATTAGCCTTATGTAAATAGTCAGGTAAATTTTGTGGCTTTTTTTAATTGGTAGCATTCACAGCTCAGTGACAACTCAATATCCTTGTTCCTCCAGTTGACAGGCAATAAATATTCAAGAGAGGGAAGGCATCAGCCAGCATGGGGTTCCTAATGGCAGTACACACCACAATGAGCTAGTGCCTCTCCTGTGTCTCAGGAGCTAAATTGCCAGGGAAGCAGAGAAGTCAATCAGCCAATGGCTTGTGTGGCTTTCATTACAAGCATACAGAGCATTTAAACTTTCAGAGAAGAGAGAATTGTCTCTGGCTTCAGCTCCTACTCTCCTAAAACCAGCTGTACACCAGCCACTCTCCTCTCCGTGCTCCATAAGGCACCAAGCTTAGAGAATTCCACTTCCCCCTAAAGATCAATCAAAACTGCCAGGAAAGACAAGCACTTCAAAGTCACACAGAGGTCTGGTGAATGTTCACATCACTTCAGAAAGCACTTCCCTGCTCACAGATAAGGGTGGGGGTTGGGGGTGGGAAGCTGCAAGATTCTGAAAGCTTGCAGAATCATTGTATCCCCCACCTGCTCTTCTGTTTTGCCAAGAAACTTAAATCAATCAGGAGGCATGCTGCTTGCACAGTTGAGCACAAATGGCAACTGGCTGAGAAAATAAAACAGCAGAAATGTTCACTATTCCGATTCAGGGGCTGGAGCATGCATGTGAAACAGATGTAGTACCAAAGACTATGACTTCCGGGTCTTAAAGATCTTACAGTGCTTTTGACTGCCAAGTATGTAATTGTCTGGCAAGACTGGATTCCAAACCATTTTCTCAATATAAGACACATTTCTCTTTCCCCTTTACCTTTTATGCAAATAAATATTTCCTTTTCCCCGAATGGAAACTACCCAAAATTTCAATCCAGTGCTTGCAGTTATCTCTGAAATCTCATCAATGGGAAGGAGGTTAACTAGACCTGGTGAAGATTATCTCTGGTTAGGGACTGGCAACGCTGGCTCTTTTGTTCCACAGAATGAACATTTACTCTCAGATCATATACTGCAAGCAATTATCTATGTAGATTTCCTTTCCGAAGACATCCAATAAGGAAGACATTCTTACGGTACTTGTGGGTTGTCATTTTCTGTGGATACGTTTACTCAAACCAATCCACTAAGAATACAACTACTTTTAAGTTAGTGGTATGATAATTAAAGTTAAATTACCATCATTCACATAAAAATTCAATAATATCCCCCAATGAGAAAACAGCTGGTATTAAACAATTCTACTTTATTAGTTAATTTAATGCCATAAGCAAAAACATTTTCTTTTAAAAATTCTGTTCTCTGTCTTTAGAATCTTCCTGCCAAATCTTCTTCCCACACTTATTAAGCCAAATAAATCTTACACAGCCCACATTTTCCCACACCTAAATTATTTGGGTTTGCCTGACAGGCACATTAAATGTTAATCAAAATAAAACCATCTTTTTTTTCTGAAGAGAGTGACGCCTGGCATTTCTCTTTCCTCACCACCTCCTCAAAGACCTCTCCTTTAGCAGACAATCAAACCTACCCTTTTTTAAAAATCCTTTCCATCAATTACCAGTGGTTTACATAATTTCTGTTGATTTGGACTATTAAAAGACACAAATATATGTCATTTAAATATTGCTTTAATTCAGGGACAATTGGATGTCCCTAATATAACAATGCATTGGCATATAGCATTAAGAACAATATGATGTAGCTCTCTAAAAACTTATAGTCAATTAATGAGCAAAAAAGTGTTTTGCCCCCTCCTTGAGTGTCACCTCATCCCTAGCTCCAACTGTATCCTCATTCTGTTTCTTAAAATCTCATAATTACCACATCCAAAGTTCTACTCTACCCATCCACAGTTCTCACCCTCAATCCATCCATAGTTTCTATCGCACCCATGACCCTTTCACCCATCCTCTCTTACCTGGTCAAAATGACAACCTCCATTAGGTTGAATTCTCCACTTTGGTATTGAATGTGCAATCATAACCAGAATAATCATTAATGTGCCGTTTATATGGGGTATCTTAAGAAATCTTAAATTCATAATTATAATATAAAAGGACTTCATAACTTCATAACTCAAAAAAATATTTTGCAATCACTCAACCCAGACCACTGTTTTCTGGACATCTACCAATGATCAAACTCCTCAGCTCATGATATATCTATTCGTACATGAAAGTTCCCTCACATATACTACAATTTTATTCTCCCCTTCATTTCTGATATCAGTCTCATTTCCCTCTTTTTTCAATGGGTACCCATTATAGTATAGGTCATTGAATATCTAAGTATCTTTGAAAAATAGTAGAATTCTATGTGATTTAAACATACATAAAACCACAGTTTTATGGTACTAAGTGTTTTATTTTATGTCATGTTTTTCTTTCCATTTGGCACAATGCTTGTAAAGTATAAGAATGTTGTTATGAATATGTTTCATTCATCGCTTCTAGCAGTGGAATAATATTTCATGGTATATATCATCATGCTTTGCTTATTTATTCCCCTAATGACAGACAACTAGGAGGTTTTCATCAGTCTACTATAAGAAACATGTATAAAATTATCACTCAAATAAGACAATTTGTAGGATAATATTGGCAAATGGGTTATTTTTAAAGGGTATGGATAGGACTTAGGGGAAGGACAAGGTTACTCAAGGTTAGAAGCAGCAGAACTTCTACAACCTCTAGCTTCAAAAGGATAAGTGCAGGGAGAAAGGGCTGAATCCTGACAAAAGAGAACTATGCTGAAGCCTACAGCATGAGAGGAGTAGTGGCCTTGGAACATAGCCATTTCAAGCTCTTCTCTCTAGTCTATGAGGTACTATTCACTTTTCTTCTTTTTTTTGTAATCTTTATTGTTGAAAGTATTTCTTTGGTTGCCCTTTTTCACCCATTAAATTCTTCCAGCCTGCTCCCATCCCCACCCCCAGGCCCTCACCACCCCATTGTCTATGTCCAGGTGTTATGCATATCTACACTAATAGAAGAGAAACATGCGAATTGGTGTCACTCCACTACACCCACCAGCCAATCAGGATTAGTATGCAAATTAACCCAACAAAGATGGCAGTTAATTTGCATATGCAAGCGCTGAGCGAAGACTGAAGGCTCTGGCCTGAGCGAAGACTGAAGACTGAAGACAACTGAAGACTGAAGAGGCTTGCCTTCTCCACTGTGGCCAGAGCGAAGGCCTGGGTCCTGGGTGCCGGAGGAAAACCAGTGCCGGCAGCCAAGGGAAGGAAGGCCTATTGCATGAATCTCTTTGTACAATGGGCCTCTAGTATGTATATAAGTTCATTCATTGAACTCTTCCCACCAACCCACTCCTGCCTTCCCTCTGAGGTTCAACAGTGTGTTTATGCTTCTATTTCTCTGGGTCTGTTTTTGGTCATCAATTAATTTGGTTCATTAGATTCCACATCTGAGTGAGATCATGTGGTTCACTTTTCTTTATTCTTTTATCTTTCTGTTCCTCAGACTAGATAATCTCCATTGATCTATACTGAAGTTTGCCGATACTCTCTTCTGCCAGCTCAAATCTACTATTGAGCCTTCAAGTGAAATTTTCATTTCAGTTTTGAAGATTTTAACTCCAGAATTTCTACTTGTTATTTTTTTATAATTTCTATGTCTTTATTGATATTTTCTATTTGGTAAGACATCATCCTCATACATTAGGTGTGGTTCCCTTTAGTTCTTTGAACACACTACAAATAAATGATATAGAGGGTTTTTTTCTAGCAACTACAATGTCTGGACATCTTCAGAGCCAGTTTCCTTTCTACTGCCTGCATTCCCCCCTCTCTACCCCCAATATATATGTCATACTTTCTTGTTTCTTGCAAGTCTTATGATTTTTAACTGACATCTAGACATTTAAAATACTATAATGTGGTCACTCAAGTTCCACCCATCTCTCAGTGTTATGTTGCTGTTGTTTGTTTTATTGTTGGGGCTGCTATTTGTTCAGTCACTTTCTTGAACTAAATTTGTGAAGTTTGTACTTTTTGTCACATATAACCACTAAATTCTCTGCTTGATTGGGTTAGTGGTCAGCTAATGATTAAACAGATTTCCTTAAATGCCTTGAAGAATTTCACCAAGAGGCTACTACATGTGTGTGTTGTGGCATATCTTCAATGATCCACCAAACAGTCCAAATTCTGTCTTAGCCGTTGAGCTTCAAGGTATGTCAAAGATGAGAGATCAGAGACTTCCATACTTACATACTTATAGCACATCACCTTTATGCTGCCTTTTAGACTCCCAAAATTTTTTCAAAGCTTTTCAAATATCTCTATGACCATCTCATTTCACAGCAAATATTTCTTTTAAACTTTTTGGTCAGCTTCTTGTTGATCTCGTTATTACTACATCAGGCAGCTTCAATGTTAAGAAATTACCACTGATTGTTTTTAACAAATACTCCAAGGAAGAGAACTGTTTACAGTGATTAACTTATCAGATTGAATAATGACAAGTCCTGCAAGTGGGAATTTCTGGGGAATTGCCAGAAAATGTCCATAATAACAATTCTCAGGGACAAAGTTTGGGGAAGCTCCAGATTTCTTCTGCTCCCTTGACTGGCTGCTTGGCTACTAATTTCATGACTAATTTTGTGAAACTGTTGGTTTTCAAAGCTACTACAAAAGTTGGTGGGGGTGGGTGGAGATGGGAGTATAGCATGTTAAAATGCCAAACTCATTGTTCTTTCTGCAAGCTACCTTTTTCTCTTCAATAAATGCTCTTCAGTTTGTTGCAACCTTTGGTTGATTTCCAAAGTTCTGAAAAAGTTAAAATGGATCTTTTTACCAGTAGTCTCATTGCTTTTATAAATAAGAGACTTTTCAAAGCTCCTTATTCTGCAGTCTCTGCTGATGTCATTACTTGTTACATTTTTACTTTGAATTAATTTTTAATCTTTCGTCCATCTGTTATTTTTTCAAGGTATACTTTTTGGAATTGAACTCATAGTTTCAATTGTGATGAATGATCTGTTTATGGCCCTGTAGATCAACTATCAATTTTCTTCATCCTCCTTTGTGACCCAAGAAGTTGATCTTGATGGACTGTCTCAATCAGTCTCTCCTGCCTTCTGGTTTTCAGGTATGCTCAGACACTGGGAGACATCAACATGAGATTGGATAGCAGCAGGAAAGAAAAATAAAGGAAACAGTTATTTCCCAACTTCCCCCCTTCCAGACTTGTTTTGCAGTGTCTGCATTCCTCTACCATATCCCTCTGTCACAGGTGCAGTTCTGAGTACCTTCTGATAACTATTCCTTCTTCTGGCCCCTTCAAGCCTATGAATGATAAGGCTACTCACCATTAGTTAACTCAAGATGCTTCATCAAACTTTGTCCCTTAACTCTGCAGATTTTGTAAATAGCTTCTCCATTAAATGTCCTTCGAATGATATTTAGGTGTAATTAAATCTGTGTGTGTGTGTGTGTGTGTGTGTGTGTGTGTGTGGTGTGTTTCTGAAAGATTATGGTTAAAAAAACTCTTCTCACAACTCAAGTACAAAGAATTATCTTCCAAAATTCTCTGCTACTAGTTTTATTCCATTTATTATTTTATGTACATGTTTTAATCTTTTTTAGCATTCACCATTATATATGATTGGAGGTAGATGTCTATTTTAGTTTCCTATTTCTGCTATAACTAACTACCATGAATTTACTGACTTAAAATGATACCAATTTATTCCCTTATATTTCTAAAAGGCAGATATCTGAAATGGGCAGAAATCAAGGTGTCAGTGGAGACTTATTCCCTCTGGGGATTATAAAGGAGGATCCATTTCCTTACTTTTTCCAGCTTCTAGATATGTACTCCTTACATTCCTTGGCTCATGACTCCTTTCTCCATTTTCACAGACAATAGCAGCACCTTAATATCTCTCTGTTTCCATTATATTTTCTTTTACAAAGACCCTTCTGATTAAATCCATCCATTTAATAACCTGAGATAGTCTTCTCATTGTAAAACTTTTAAGATATGCAAAGTCCCCCTTTACTCCTTTTTCTATAGCTTAAGAAGCAGACATATTTGAGTGAACCATTATCCAGCCCACAACAGCATCTAGCCTTATTTTACTCTATATGTGAGCCAGTTTTCTTAATTTTCTCTATTAATCTTTCCCCCATCCCTTGGTTTATAGTGCCAATTTCATCAAAAAAACAGGGCCTCTCATAATACATAGCTTTATTTTTTAGCACTCTAGTCCAATGGTTCTCAACTAGTGGCAATCTTCACCCCACCCCCAGAGGACATTTGGAAATACCCAGACAATATTTTGCTTGTAAAAAAATGGGGTGGAGGGAGGGAGGTGCTACTGGAATCCAGTGATTAAAGTCCTAAACATCTTACAATGCACAGAACAACCCCGCCCCAATCCCCAACTGTAAATTATCTGGCTTTAAATATCAAGAGTGCTAAAGTTGAGAAACATCTCTATTAAAAATGTTTGGAATAGACTAGTTTCTAGTTAAATAGAAACTAATCTATTCCAATGGTCTGTATTCTGTGGTTGCCCCAGTGCCAAATTATTTTTATTACTTTGTTTTGTATAGTAAATCTTCATATCATTTAGGATGTAGGCTCCCTCTCTTTACGAAAAAATAGGTGGTGCTATATTAATGTTATATTTTTGGATTAATATTGGAAGAATAAATATTTTAATAATGTTAAGGATAAGAGACAACTCTTAATGGCCTGGAGACCCCTTCCCTTTTCCTCTATCATAAGCTTATCAGAGAACTGGCTCAGCCTTTGGCTCCTGTCAGCATCCTGGCATGCAAGGATGTTCCCACAATATGTAGACCTTGGTCATCCCATATGGATAGCCCTCAAGGTTGCTCCTTAATTAGACAATTCCTTGAAATAGTTCTTGTTATTTAGAGAAGCTAAGGGTTCCCTATCATTCTTAAAGTAGCTTAGAGAGATGTAATGAGGTTTGGTGGCAAAACTTGTTCATATTCTTGGAGTACTCTCAATTGCATATCTACCTACTGGCAGAGGCAGAACACTCTCTGTGAGATCATAGGCCATTATATACAAAGCCCATCAATATACTCTACCTAGATTTGGATTCATGAGGGTTTAGGACAGTGCTACTCTGCTGTAAATTTTCCTCCAATAGACTCTATATTGTATCTGTACCACATGGTTCTAGTAGTGCATGACCATGACCTACTGCATGGACAGATAAGTCATCCTCTCCATGAAAAAACTGCATTTCTTTACTGATTTCAAATATTCCTTTTAAAGACTGGGTAAGTTCCTGGATCTTTTACATATTATTATTTCTATTATAAATTTCTTTATTATATTTTTCAGTTATTTTTGGCTGATAAAAGGAAATGTTTGGTTTTTATAGGTTGATATTGTATCACCCATTATTCATTTTGTATTAGTAACAAAAGTATATAAGTAGATGTTTTGAGTTTTATAAGCAGATGATCATATCACCCTAATAACTGTTTTGTCTATCTACCTATTAGAAATGTATATTGTATTTCTTCACATGCTCTGTGTCTTACTGTGTTAATCGTAGACTTCAAACTCTAGCACTACATTGATAATGATGGTAATAACTGGTTCCTTCTTTTATTTCTCCCCACCCAACTTAATAATAATGTTGAAAGTATTTTGATTATATATTCCATAAATTTACTACACAAAGCAAACTGTTATAGTTTTCATTGCCCTGAGAAAAAACAACAAACTGACCATCATATAACATACAAAGTAAAGATCAAACAGCACAAGTATTATAAAACAAGCATGTTAAATATCATCAGAGAAATAAGAGGGAATCTTGAAAATATGAATTGGAGACAAAAAATCTTAAAGAACAATTGAAAGTATAGCACAATAAAATATAATAAATGGGAAATAACTCAAAAGGCAGATTTAATATGAAAATGGATAAAGGTGAAGAATAAATCAATAGGCTAAAACTTTATTAGAAACTCTTCCATAAGATATTAAAATAAGATAAAAATGGAAAAACATAAATTGGAAAACTAAGAATCTAAAGGATAAGAGTATAAATGCCAACATCTTTTTTGATGGAATCCAAATGGGACAGAAAAAAATAAAAAATAAATGAATACATTGACCAGGAAGAAATAACCCAAGTAAAAATGTATTTCAAAATCCCTGAAGTTGCAAAAGATATTAAAAGGGTTTATAAAGTATCAAATTACAAACAAACTTTTGAAAAAAGAAAAAGAAAAACTAGACACACATTATGCTGCAATTTAAGAACATTTGAGCTGGTGAAATTACAACCAGGAAAGCAAAACCACAATGGGTAGTTTAAAATAAGAAATATATTATAGAATTAGACATTAAACAATTGTGGAGGGGGCTTGAAAAAAGATCTAAATAAAAGGTGTTGGAGGGTAAGATAAGTATCATTACCAAAACCTAAATAAATGAATGAATGACTCAGAACTGAAAGAAAAATCTGGAATTTAGGCAGATCCAGCTGCTGAAGAGTGACTACAAGTGGGCGGGTCTACAAGTCTTAGAAAGCTGATTCTTTATTCCCACCCTTCTGTGAAATCACAGCAAAACATCTGGCGATGGGCCTGAGATCACTGCCAGGCAGCTGGACAGCATTTGGAAAGGAAAGTTGGATCTAGAGCTCAATCCAAGATGGGTTTATAACTTTTAAATCAAAATCTATTTGAAAAGCAATTTTACTATAAAAGTATATGTCACCCATTTAAAATGACATAATGATTAAGGAAAGTATGCAAATAATGCATTGTTACTTGAATGATTCCAATAACATTTTTTCATTCTCTTTTACTCAGATGTAACCATCTTTGACTGAAATGTCTGGAAACAGATTTGGAGGTAGAGTTGTATACAGAAGGTTTCTATAGAAGCAATATTGAGAGGTCTCCCTATAAGGAAGTGAAAAAGTAACATGGTTCCCATGATGGAGTTGCAACCAGGACATCAGCTAATCTTGTACAGGGCTAGAGTGACCCTTCAGAGTTATGTCCAATTGAAGGTATATGGCTAAAGCTTTGTATGCCTGCTTCAGTCAGATATTAATTTTTTTCTCTTTAAAACATTTATTTATTTATTTATTTTTAAATTTCTTTATTGATTAAGTTATTACATATGTGTCCTTATCCCCACATTACCCCCCATCCCCTCCTCTCATGCCCTCACCCCCCTATTGTCTGTGTCCATTGGTTAGGCCTATATGCTTGCATATAAGTCCTTTGGTTGATCTCTCCCCCTTACCACCACCCTCCCCTACCTTCCCTCTGAGGTTTGACAGTCTGATAGATGCTTCGCAGTCTCTAGATCTGTTTTTGTTCATCAGTTTGTGTTGTTCATTATATTCCATAAATGAATGAGATCATGTGATATTTATTTTTCTCTGACTGGCTTATTTCACTTAGCATAATGCTCTCCAGTTCCATCCATGCTGTTGCAAATGGTAAGAACTCCTTCTTTTTTACCACAGCGTAGTATCATTGTGATATGTACCAGTTTTTTGACCCACTCATGTACTGATGGGCACGAAGATTTGTTTCCAAATCTTAGCTATGGTGAATTGTGCTGCTATGAACATAGGGGTGCATATGTCCTTTCTAATTGGTGATTCTAGTTTCTTGGGATATATTCCTAGAAGTGGGATCACTGAGTCAAATGGGAGTTCCATTTTTAGTTTTTTGAGGAAACTCCATACTGATTTCCACAGTGGCTGCACCAGTCTGCATTCCCACCAGCAGTGCATAAGGGTTCCTTTTACTCCACATCCTCACGAGCACTTGTGATTTGTTGATGATAGCCATTCTGACAGGTGTAAGATGGTACGCCATTGTTGTTTTGATTTGCATCTCTTGGATGATTAGTGACTTTGAGCACGTTTTCATATGTCTTTTGGCCTTTCTTCTGTCTTCTTTCAAAAAAGTATCTATTTAGGTCCGTTGCCCATTTTTTGATTGGGTTGTTTATCTTCCTTTTGTTAAGTTGTATGAGTTCCCTGTAAATATTGGAGATTAAATCCTTATTGGTGATAACATTTGCAAATAAGTTCTCCCATGCAGTGGGCTTGTTTTATTGATGGTTTCCTTTGCTGTGCAAAAGCTTTTTATTTTGATGTAGTCCCATTTGTTTATTTTCTATTTAGTTTCCATTGCCCTAGGAGCAGTATCAGTGAAGAAATTGCTGCAGCATATGTCTGAGATTTTGCTGCCTGTGCAGTCCCGGCATATGTCTGAGATTTTGCTGTCTGTGGAGTCCTCTAGTATTTTTATGGTTTCCCATCTTATGTTTAAGTCCTTTATCCATTTTGAGTTTATTTTTGTGTATGGTGTAAGTTGTGGTCTAGTTTCATTTTTTTGCATGTATCTGTCCAATTTTCCCAACACCATTTGGTAGACAAAGAAACCCCAAAGGAAAGAAAAGGACGAATGCCAGAAAAGCAGCTAAGTGAAACAGAGGCATGCAATATGTCAGAAAAAAGAATTCAGAATAAGGGTCATAGAGTTCATAAACTGG
>NW_005871123.1:1298275-1377297 GCF_000147115.1 Myotis lucifugus | reverse complement strand
AAAAAATGTCAATGTCAGAAAACTCCCTTGAGGTGGGGAACAAAAAATTCACACAGGCACAGAGAGTCCCAATCAAGATAAACCAGTGATTCCCAAAGTGGGCACTACTGCCCCCTGGTGGGCGCTGCGGCGATCCCGGGGGGGGGGGGGGCGGTGATGGCCACAGGTGCGTTTGTTTTAACTTTTTTTGTATTACCTTTCTATTCTGAGTTCAATAAATAGTTTCATAATTTCAAACTTCAATGTTTCTAATTTACACCTTTCTTTACTATATTTTACGAAAAAGGTAGAAACATTAATACATATATCTTTCTGTTTAATTGCTATTAAAATTTTTAAAAAATTAATTTCCAGGGGGCGCTGAGTAATATTTTTTCTGGAAAGGGGGCGGTAGGCCAAATAAGTTTGGGAACCACTGAGATAAACCCAAAAAGACCCACACCAAGACACATCATAATTACCATGGCAAATGTTTAGGACAAAGCGAGAATCTTAAAGGCTTCTGAAGAGAGACAGAAAGTTACATACAAGGGATCTCCCATTAGATTATCAAATGACTTCTCAACAGAAACACATCAGGCCAGAAAAGAATGGAAGGAAATTTACAAAGTGATGCAAAGCAAGGGATTGAATCCAAGAATACTCTATCCAGCAAGGCTATCATTCAAAATTGAAGGGGAAATAAGAAGCTTCACAGACAAAAAAAAAAAGGCTAAGGGAGTTTATCAGCACCAAGCCAGCAATGCAAGAAATGCTAAAGGGACGTGTGTAAAAAGAAGAAATAAAAAGCTAAGAAAGAAAACAGACACAAAAAATAAAAATGGCTACAAACAAGTACTTTTAATAATAACTTTAAATGTAAAAGGACTAAATGCTCCAATTAAAACACATCAAGTGGCTGAATGGATTAAAAAGAAATGACCCATATAAATGCTGTCTACAAGAGACCCACCTTAGAATACGGGACTCACACAGACTGAAAGTGAAGGGATGGAAAAATATCTTCCAGGCAAATGGAAATGAAAAAAAAAGCTGAGGTAGCAATACTTATATCTGAAAAAATAGACCTCAAAGTGAAGGCCATAATAAGAGATAAGGAAGGCCACTTCATAATACTAAAGGGATCAATACAACAAGATGATATAACCCTGATAAACATATATGCACCCAATGCAGGAGCACCCAAATACATAAAAAAAAAAAACTCCTGGAAGATATCAAGGGAGAGATCAACAACAATACAGTCATAGTTGGGTCTTTAATACACCAATGACATCACTGGATAATTCCTCTAGACAAAAAATCAGCAAAGAAACAGCAATCCTAAATGACTCACTAGATCAAATGGACTTAATTGACATCTTCAGAACATTTAACCCAAAAGCCACGGAATATACATTCTTCTCAAGTGCACATGGGACATTTTCAAAAATAGACCACATATTGGCTCACAAGCAAAGTCTCCCCAAATTCAAGAAGATTGAAATCATATCAAGCATTTTCTCAGACCACAATGGCATAATATTAGAAATAAACTACAATAAAAACAATCCAAAAATTCAAACACTTGGAAGCTGAAAAGAATTTTATTAAACAATGATTGGGTTACCAAAGAAATCAAAGAAGAAATTAAAAACATCCTGGAAATTAATGACAATAAAAACACAAAAATCCAAAATCTATAGGACACAATGAAGGCAGTCTTGAGAGGGAAGTTTATAGCTCTACAGGCCTGCCTCAAAAAAAAACAACAAGAAAAAATGGTAATAAATCATCTAACTCGACAACTCAAAGAATTAGAAAGAGAGCAACAAGAAAAGCCCAGAGTGAGCATAAGGATGGAGATAATAAAGATCAAAGCAGAAATAAATGACATGGAGACCAAAACAATAATACAGAAGATCAATGAAACCAAGAGCTGATTCTTTGAGAGGATAAACAAGATTGATGAACCTCTAGCCAGGCTCACCAAGAAGCAAAGAGAGAGGACCCAAATAAACAAAATCAGAAATAAAAGAGGTGAAGTAACAACAGACCCCACAGAAATACAAAGGATTGTTAAAAAATACTTCGGACAACTCTATTCTAACAAACTAGAAAACCTGGAGGAAATGGACATATTCCTAGAAAAATACAACCTTCCGAAACTCAATCAGGAAGATTCTAAATGTCTCAATAGGCTGATAACTATGGAAGAAATTGAAACATTCATCAAAAAGCTTCCAGCAATCAAAAGCCCGGGGCCAGACAGCTTCACAGGGGAGTTTTACCAAACAGTCAAGGAAGAACTAAAACCTATCCTCCTCAGACTATTCCAAAAAATTCAAGAAGGAACACTTCCAAACTCATTCTATGAAGCCAACATCACCCTAATACCAAAGCCAGTAATTAATTGAGAACCACTTCCTGGGTTACAACATTCGGTGAAGCTGGTCTTAGCAGCCCAGTGAAATTCCAATAAAAGATATGCCAGTGAACTATCAGCAACCAATATTTGGAAAATAGGAGCTTTGTCTTGGAAGTGTATCTGCCATCCCTTGCTCCACTCACATACACTTGTTTCTATTAGTAATGTTGCCTTATTTGGGAAAACTTCAAAATCTGTTGCTGCAATTGATCTTGAGGCCATAAATGATACTTACCATCTTTTTTTATGTCCATTCAAGAGTACCCTTCCTTCAGCTAACATCTCTCTTGGACTGGGTAGAATTTTTGGTGGGGTGACCCTCATTCCTGAGGAATCTGAGTTCCTAGTTACCATGACCATCTCAGATGATGGCCACTCTAGCAATGAGAATCATAACATTGGTGGTTTGTAAATGTGGGTAGCCCTGGCATCCTGTAATCCTATCTAATAAAAGACAAAAAGGGTAATTGACTGTACCTTCGCTATGCTTCCCATTGGCTAATCAGGGTGATATGCAAATTAACCGCCAACCAAGATGGCGGCCGGCAGCCACGCAGCTGAAGCGAGCAGGAGGCTTGCTTGCTTCAGTGATGGAGGAAGCCAAAGTTCCCTGCCTGCCACGGCCGGGCTCTAAGCTCCGAAAGCAACAAAATTTCAATTATAGAAGCTAAACAAACCCCAAATACCTGCTTTCAGCCAGAGGTGGCCACGGAGCTGGAGCCGGTTCTCAGCTCCAGTGACAGCAACAAAGTTTGAATTATAGAAGCTAAACAAACCCCAGATACCTGCTTTCAGCAGGCTATGGCCTCAGAGCTGGAGCTGGCTCTCAGCTCTAGTGACAGCAACAAAGTTTCAATTATAGAACGTAAATAAATCCCAGAATTAAAAAAAAAAAAAGAAAAAAAGGAGAGGCTGGGAGCTTCAGTCTCCAGCCAGCCTGAAAACGGCCCTCAGCCCCTCACCAAGGCTGGCCAGGCACCCCAGTGGGGACCTCCACCCTAAAGAGGATGTGGCCAGCCTGAAAACAGCCATCAGCCCCTCATCCAGGCTGGCCAGGCAGCCCAGTGGGGACCCCCACCCTGAAGGGGATGTGACTAGCTGCAAATAGCCATCAGCCCCTCACCCAGGCTGGGCAGGCACCCAAGCAGGACCCCCACCGTGATCCGGGACACCCTTCAGGGCAAACCAGCCAGCCCTCACCCGTTCACCAGGCCTCTATCCTATATAGTAAAAGGGTAATATGCAAACTGACCCTAACAGCAGAAAGACTGGGAATGACTGGTCACTATGACACACACTGACCACCAGGGGGCAGATGCTCAATGAAGGAGCTTCCCCCTGGTGGTCAGTGCGCTTCCACATGGGGGAGCTCTGCTCAGTCACAAGCCAGGCTGATGGCTGCCAGTACAGCAGTGGTGGTGGGGGCCTCTCCTGCCTCCTCATCAGCGCTAAGGATGTCTGACTGCAGCTTAGGTCTGCTCCCCGCTGGCAAGTGGACATCCCCCGAGGGCTGCCGGGCTGCCAGAGGGATGTCTGATTGCCATCTTAGGCCCAATCCCTCGGGGAGCAGGCCTAAGCCAGCAGATGGTCATCCCCCGAGGAATCCCAGACTGCGAGAGGGCACAGGCCGGGCTGAGGGGTCCCCCCGCCCCCAGTGCACAAATTTTTGTGCACCGGGCCTCTAGTAGAACAATAATTAAAAATTTTACTAATGGCAAACTTGTTTGGAATACTGGCATAAGAAGTCCCATTGGCTGCTACAATAGATCTAATACTAGAAAGAAATCAGGGAAATGATAAAAATAAAGCTTAAATTAGGTGGATGCAGCTGAAATGTCTTGATTCACTGAAGAGAGATGATGGCAGTCTTGCTATAATTAATCATGAATTACTGTAAACAATTTTAAATTTTTTTTAAAGGAAAAATGAGAAAGTATTTAAGAAAAATATTTCAGCATCATTTCTACCGCAACTTCATCAGCTGACTCCATGCCTTCAGTCTTTTTTTTTAATCTTTATTGTTGAAAGTATTATATACCTATGTCCCCCTTTTTTCCCCATTGACCTCTCCCACACCCCACCTTCTCCTAGGCCTTCACAACTCTATTGTTTTTGTCTATGGGTTATGCATATACCCATATGAGTTCATTGGTTGATCTCTCCCCCGCTTTTTTAACTTTCCTCTGGGTTTGATAGTCCATTTGATGTTTCTATATCTCTGGGTCTATTTTTGTTCATCAGTTTATGTTGTTCATTAGATTCCACATATGAGTGAGATCATATGATACTTATCTTTCTGTGGCTTATTTCGCTTAGCATAATGCTATCTAGGTCCATCCAGGCTGTTGCAAATGTTAAGAGTTCTTTCCTTTTTACAGCTGCGTGGTATTCCATTGTATACATTTAGCACAGTTTTTTTTAATCCACTCATCTGCTGATGGGTACTTAGGCTGTTTCCAAATCTTAGCTATTGTAAATTGTGCTGCTATGAACATAGGGGTGCATATATTCTGTCTGATTGGTGCTTCTGATTTCTTGGGATATATTCTGATAAGTGGAATCACTGGGTCAAATGGGAGTTCCATTTCCAGTTTTTTGAGGAAACTCTAAACTGTTTTCCAGAGTGGCTGCACCAGTTTGCATTCCCATCAGCAATATGAGGGTTCCCTTTTCTACACATCCTCGCCAACATTTGTGATTTGTTGATGATAGTCATTCTAACAGGTGTGAGGATATACCTCATTGTCATTTTGATTTGAATCTCTCAGATTATTAGTGACTTTGAGCATTTTTTCATAAGTCTTTTGGCTTTTGTATGTCCACTTTAGAGAACTGATTTTTTAGGTCCTTTGCCCATTTTTTAATTGGATTGTTTATTTTCCTTTTATTGAGTTGTATGAGTTCCCTATAAATTTTGGAGGTTAATTCTTATTGGATACTAGTATATGCTTGGTAAATATGTTCTCCCATGCAGAGAGGTCAGTTGTTATTTTGTTGATGGTTTCTTTTCCTGTGCAAAAGCTTTTAAGTTTGATGTAGTCCCATTTGTTTTTTCCTTAGAGTCCATTGTCCTAGGAGATGTATTGCTATGAGAAATGTCTGAGATTTTCTACCAATGGTTTCTTCTAGGATTTTTATGGTTTCACATCTTACATTTAAGACTTTTATCTATTTTGAGTTTATTTTTGTTTATGGTGTAAGTTGGTGGTCTAATTTCATTTTTATGCATGTATCTGTCCAATTTTTCCAATACTATTTCTTAAAGAGACTGTCTTGATTCTATTGTATACTCCTGCCACCTTTGTAAAATATTAATTGAGCATAATGGCTTGGATTGATTTATGGGTTCTCTGTTCTGTTCCATTGGTCTATATGTCTGTTCTTATGCCAGCACCAGGCTGTTTTGATTACCATGGCTTTGTAATATAACTTGATATATGATATTGTGATCCCTCCAACTTTGTTCTTCTTTCTCAAGATTGATGCAGCTATTTGGGGTATTTTTTTTTATTCCATATAAATTTTTGGAATATTTGTCCTAGGTCTGTGAAGTATGCCATTGGTATTTTAATGGGGATTGCATTGAATCTATAGATTGCTCTGGGTAGTATGGACATTTTAATGATGTGGATTCTACCAATCCATGAACACGATATATTCTTCCACTTGTGCATATCTTCCTCTATCTCTTTTTTTTTTAACATCCTGCAGTTTTCTGAGTATGAGTCTTTTGCCTCCTTGGTTAAATTTATTCCTAAGTATCTTATTTTTTTTTGCAATGATAAATGGGGTTGTTTGTTTAGTTTCTCTTTCTGAGAGATCATTATTGGTGTATAAAAATGCCCTAGATTTCTGGGTATTAATTTTATATCCTGCTATGTTGCCTAATTCATTCATTAAATCTAGTAAATTTTTTATTTAGTCTTTAGGGTTTTCTAGGTACAGTATCATGTGGTCTGCAAATAGTGACAGTTTTACTTCCTCCTTTCCAATTTGGATGCCTTTTATTTCTTCTTCTAGTCTTATTGCAATGTCTATCACTTCTAGTACTATGTCAAACAGGAGTAGTAAAAGTGGGTACATGCCATTGTGCCCCTGTCTTGTTCCTGTTCCTATTGGAAATGGTTTTATTTTGTCCATTGAGTATGATTTTGGGTTCAGTCCCTTGCTTTGTTCTAAGGTGGGTTTGTCATATAAGGCTTTTATTATGTTGAGGTATGATCCTTCTATTCCCACTTTGTTGAGAGTTTTTATCAAAAATGGGTGTTGAATTTTGTCCAATACTTTTTTCCTACATCAATTGATATGACCATGTGATTTTTGTGTCTCAATTTGTTTATGTGATGTATAACATTTATTGATTTGCAGATATTGTACCAGCCTTGCATCCCTGGAATAAATCTCACTTGGTCATGATGTATGATCTTTCTAATGTAATGCTGAATCCAATTTGCTAGAATTTTGTTGATGATTTTAGCATCTATATTCATCGGGGATATTGGCCTGTAATTCTCTTTCATTGTAGTGTCTTTATCTGGTTTTGGGATTAGGGTAATTCTGGCCTCATGGAAAGAGCTTGGAAGTGTTCCCTCTTTCTGAATTTTTTGAATAATCTGAGGAGGACAGGTTTTAGTTCTTTGAATGTTTGGTAAAACCCCTCTGTGAGGCCATCTGGACCAGCGCATTTTTTGCTGTCAGTTATTTTATTACTACTTTGATTTTATCAGTAGTTATCAATCCATTCAGGTTTTCTGATTCTTCTTGATTGAGTTTTGGAAAATTGTATTTTTCTAGGAATATGTCCATTTGGTCAATGTTTTCCAGTTTATTTGAATAGAATTGTTCATAGCATTTTCTTATGATCCTTTATATCTCTGTGGGGTCAGTTGTTACTTCACCTCTTTCATTTCTGATTTTGTTTATTTGGGTCCTCTCTTTTTTTTCTTGGAGAGTCTGGCTAGAGGTTCATCAATATTGCTTATCCTTTCAAAGAGCCAGCTCTTGGTTTCATTGATCTTTTATATTGTTTGGGAGGGGCTGGTCTCTATGACATTTATTTCTGCTCTGAGCTTTATTATTTCCTTCCTTCTACTTACTCTGGGTTTTTATCATTACTCTCTAATTCTTTAAGTTGTGGTGTTAGATAACTTATTACAACTTTTTCTTGTTTTTTGAGGTAGTGCTATGAACTTCCCTCTCTGGATTGTTTTCACTGTGTCCCATAGATTTTGGGTTGTTATGTTTTCATTGTCATTTGTTTCCAGGATGCTTTTTATTTCTACTTTAATCTCTTTGGTGACCCATTTGCTGTTCAATAGCATGCTATTTAGCCTCCATGTGTTTGATTGTTTATGATTGTTTTTATTGTAGTTGATTTCTAATTTCATGCCATTGTGATCTGAGAAGATGCTTGATAAAATTTCAATCTTCTTGAATTAGTAGACTTAGCCTACATCCTAACATGTGGTCAATCTTTGAAAATATCCCATGTGCACTTGAGAAGAATGTATATTCTGCAGCTTTGGGGTGAAATGTTCTGAAGATTTCAATTAGTTCTATCTGATCTAGTATATAATTTATGATTGCTGTTTCCTTGTTGATTTTTTGTCTAGAAATTTTATCCAATGATGGAAATGGGGTAGTAAAGTCTCCTACAATGATTGTGTTGCTTTCGATATCTCCCTTGATATCTTCCAGGAGTTTTTTTATGTATTTGGATGCTCCTGTATTGGGTGCATATGTTTATTAGAGTTATATCCACTTGTTGTATTGATCCCTTTAGTATTATGAAGTGGCCTTCCTTATCTTTTGTTATGACCTTCACTTTGAGGTCTATTTTGTCAGATATAAGTATTGCTATCATAGCTTCTATTCATTTCCATTTTCCTGAAGAATTTTTTTCCATCCCTTCATTTTCATTCTTTGTGAGTCCTTTTTTCTAAGGTAGGTCTCTTGTAGACAGCATATATATGGTTCATGTTTTCTTAGCCATTTGGCTACCCTATGTCTTTTTATTGGAGCATTTAATCCATTTATGTTTAAAGTTATTATTGATAGTTACTTGTTTGTTGCCATTTTTATTCTTTATGCCTGTTTTTGTTTCTCCCTTTCTATTTCTTTTTTTTACAACAATCTCTTAGGTATTTCTTGCATTGCTGGCTTGGTGGTAACAAACTCACTCAGCCTATTTTTGTCTGTGATGCTCCTGATTTTACCTTCAATTTTGAATGATAGCTTTGCTGGATTTCATTCCCTTCTGGCCTGATGTGTTTCTGTTGAGAAATCAGTTGATAGTGTAATGGGTGATCTTTTGGAAACAACTTTCTGTCTCTCTGTTGCAACCATTAAGATTCTTTCTTTATCCTTTACGTTTGCCAATTTAATTACAATGTGTCTTGATGTAGGTCTTTTCGGGTTCATCTTGCTTGGGACTCTGTGCTTCTTGGATTTGTGTGCCTTTTTCTGCCCCAAGTCTGGGAAGTTTTCTGTCATTATTTCTTCAAATAGGTTTTCTATTCCTTGCTCAGCTTCCTCTCCTTCTGGCACCCCTATTATCCAGATGTTTTGTTTCAAGTTGTCACAAAGCTCCCTTAGATTCTCCTGCTGTTTTTTTAGTGTTTTTCCCCCGTTCCTGCTCTCCTTGGGTGTTTTTTGCTACCTTATCTTCTAACTTGCTGAGTCATTCCTCAGCTTCTTCTAGCCTAATGTTGAAATCTCTCATTGTGTCCTTTACTGTAGCTATGTCATTCATTTCCTCTTTATTCTTATTCATGTTGGTGAAATTCTCATACAGGTCTTTGTAATTCTCATTGAGTTGTGTGTATTTGTCATCCAGATGTTTGAGCAACCTTATAACCATTACACTGAATTCTTTCTCTGACAAATTACTTTCCTCCATTTCATTTAATTCCTTTTCTGGTGATTCCTCCTTTTCTTTCCTTTGTTTTTTGTTTCTTTGTCTTCCCATTTTTGCTGTCCCATTATAATTGTTTCTGTCTTAGATCCAACTTCTATGCCACTCACCTATGTAATAGGTGATGTGTAGGACCTAGTGGTACAATCTTTTAGATCTCCTGAGCTGGGTGTTCTAGGAGAGCCCCTACTTAAGTTACTTGGTTTTCTCCTGATGTAGTTGAGTCTTGAGTGTTATTTTCACATTCATAAATGGAGTCTCCTCACAGATTTGTCTGTGATGCTCCCAGCTCTTATGTCAAGGGTCACTTGAGGTCTCACTGGCATGTGACTCACTGCAGGGTCCCAGAGCTCATGGCAGAGTGGCATGCATTCTGTGGCTCCCTGTGGAGGTCCTGGAATCCACTTCTTGGGAAGTGAGGGTCCCGGAGTCCATGACTGGGGTAGCACATCTCTGGCCGGTATGGCTCAACCCTGGCCGGGGTGGCATCACTCTGCAAACTACTGCTGGGAGTCCCAGAGCCCAGAGTCAGGGAGGCAGGAGTCCCAAGGTCTGCAGGTGAAGCAGTGACTGAGGGCACCCAGGATCCAGCAGCCAGGGAGACAGAAGTCCCAGGGTCTGTGGGTGAGGCAGCTCACCTTTGGCTGGAGTGGCTGCATCGTCTAGGGCAGTGTCCAAGGCAATTTTGGGTGGTGGTGAGGCTGGGCTCCTAGTCGCTGCTGATCTCCCCTTCAAGATGGCATGGTTTCTGTGCCAGAGTCATGCCACCCAAGGAACGCCTGCAGGGGTAGCAGGGGCTTCCAGTCCCTCACTCACACACATACACACCATACATGTCCACACACACCCCTCTCACTCTCTTACTCACACTCTCTCCCTCACTGCTGTTCTGCCGGCCGCCTTGTTCCTCCTGCCTTCAGTCTTTTTAGAAGATTTTATTCTCTGGAGTTTAGTTTCTTTAGGTTTCAATGCATTCATGGCTCTCTAGTGATTTTAAAGAAAACCATGGTATTTTTAGTTTATCCAGGATTTCTTGTTGTTATAGGAATTGGGTAGTTTTAAAATTATATCCACAAATTCATTAAAACTTTTTCCTTCCATTTAAGTTTGGGTTGGATTTAAGGACACGCTTCTGATAAATAAAATATGGCAAAATTAATGGCATGCCCCTAAAGATTGTGGCTTCCATTTTGGGGAGGACACTCTCTCTGGCTTACTCTCTTGATCAGATCTCTTACGTTGTGGGAATCAGCTTCCATGTTCTAAGAACAATCACATAGCCTATAGAGAGGTGCATGTTGAAGGAACTGAGGACTGCAGTTAACAGCCATTCAAATGAGCCTATCTGAAAGTGGACTCTCTATCAGGGAAGCCTCAGATGACCTAGGTGATAGCTTGGCAGCAAACTTGTAAGATACCCTGAGTCAGAACCACTAAGTTAAACCACTCTTGGATTCCTGGCACTCAGAACGTGTGAGATAATAAGTATTTTAGCCTGCTAAAGTTCAGAGTAATTTGTTATACAGCAAGAGATAACTAATGCAAAGGGACTGAACATCTTTCAAATCCTTCCACGTTCTACCTGGAAGACATTCATTATGGAAGCTAGTCCATGCAGGTAGATGATTCTAAAAATTATATCCCCAGTGTAGACATCTCAGAGAAGCTTTCTCATATTATACAGGAGTGAGCAGAAGTAGACTTACAGTTGTGAGTATGCAAAAAAGTTTATTCTTGTATTATTATTATTCTTGTATTATATATTTTGCCATACAAACAACTGTAATCCTACTTTTGCCCACTCCTGTATTGTTTTCCATTTACTCCATCCGCCCACTTCCATTTTTTGCCTTTCTATAACCTTATTTATGTTAGAGGGAGCAGAGGGGTGGCTGGGTATCTTAAGGTCTTGCATTTAGCACTTTATATGATGTTTTAATGTCTCTATCCAACCTGGACAGTGAGATGAATGAAGGGAGGAAGAGTGTTCCTCTTTGAATTCCTCTGCACCTAACACATTTGGGTCCTGAACACATTGCTGTTGTTAATGAATGGGTAATTAATAGTCATGCTAGAGTCAGTCACACACTAACTAACTGAGCCAAGTGCAAATGGCAAAATATAGTTTAATTGTAACTAGAGTCACCAAGCATGAAAAAATATGATAAACATTAATTTCAACTTTCATTTAGACTGGTGTTGATTGAGCCTCAGTTTATTGGTCCAGAATCCTTCATCAGTGTTGAAGACATTTCACGTGGGAAAAAGAATTTTCAATGAAATAAGTAAATCTAATATATGCCATCTTATAAAGAAAAGATGAGGGGAGGATTAAGATCCATGTCTGAAATTCCAGATGAATATCTGTATCTGATTTACTGGTTAACTTAGGCCAGAACTAATTTTTATTATCCTGATGTTTGCTGGAATTCTAGACACATGAGGTCTGTGGTTGCCCCATAACAAGTGCATTAATGCTTCTCAAGTTCATGAACCATGTCCCTTCAACCTTGACATTAGTCTGATTAGAACAGGACACAATATATTTTCAGTTTCTAATCCCTTGTTATCAATTGTTCAAATACTTTGACATAAAAGGAGGGGAATGCCACTCCTTTATCCCCTGCTGATTATACCTCTCCCAAAGTCACAATCCCTGCGACAATAAGAGACTGAAGAGGGTATTGCTTTAATGGGCTCTTTAACCTCAGTTCTTTCACATACTGTTTGTAATCTGCCATACAATTATTCAGCCTATCTTTTTATGGCAACTTTTCATAGTTTCAAAGCTCTCCAAACTTATAATTCAGCTTCACTGTCATAAAGACTAACAGTCCCTCCCACTTCAGTTTAAAATCATGCCATTGTTTGACTTAATCTCCTTCTAAAGCTCTAAAATATAAATTAGGCCTCTACTCATTGTGCCCCAAAGAGCTTTCTTTTCTGAGACTAGTTGTCATTGCTGCGGGGCCTCCGCCACAGTTCACAGTGGCCATCTGGTTCCTGTGCTTTCCCAGATGGGCTCAGTCAGCACTGATTCCAGGGTCTAGGAAAAAGGAGAGGAAAGAGACATTTGGTAGTGACTAAATTTAAAATTTACCATATTGGGAATATTTGCATTTCATCTTCTCACAGCTTCACCATCACCCGCAAAAGTTATTTTTGCCTAATATGAGCTGTCATCTTGGTTAACAAACATACAAAACTTTATAATTACCTACTAATAGAATACTTTGAGAGGTAAAGAGAACTGTATTAAATGTGACTGGTTCGTTGATTTTTTAAAAAATCAGTTACAAAAATTCCCATAGATGCTTGAATATTGTGAAATAGTATTTGAATGATATGTGTGTCCTGCAATAGAAGTGGAAGAATGAAAAGATAAATTGTTCATTCTATTAAATAATAATGGAAAGCAGCTGTGCTCACCACTAAAAGGAACCCTCATGCACTGCTGGTGGGAATGCAGACTGGTGCAGCCACTGTGGAAAACAGTATGGAGTTTCCTCAAAAAATTAAAAATGGAACTCCCATTTGACCCAGTAATCCCACTTCTAGGACTATATCCCAAGAAACCAGAAACACCAATCAGAAAGGACATATGCACCCCTATGTTCATAGCAGCACAATTTACAATAGTTAAGATTTGGAAACATCAGCAGATGAGTGGATTAGAAAACTATGGTACATCTACACAATGGGATACTATGCTGAGGTAAAAAAGAAGGAATTCTTACCAGTTGAACAGTATGGATGGAACTGGAGAGCATTATGCTAAGCGAAATAAGGCAGCCAGAAAAAGATAACTGTCACATGATCTCACTCATTTGTGTAATATAATGAACAACATAAACTGATGAACAAAAATAGATCCAGAGACAGAGAAGCATCGAACAGACTGTCCAAACTATGATGGAAGGCAGGGGGTGAGGGGATAAGAGATCAACAAAAGGACTCATATGCATGCACATGAGTCTAATCCAGTGGTCGGCAAACCGTGGCTTGCGAGCCACATGCGGCTCTTTGGCTCCTTGAGTGTGGCTCTTCCACAAAATACCACGTGCGGGCGCACACATACAGTGCGATTGAAACTTTGTGGCCCATGCGCAGAAGTCGGTTTTCGGCCTGGGCGAGTCTATTTTGAAGAAGTGGTTCGGAAGTGGGGGGTGCCGGTCGGGCGACAGGAGACCAGCGCAGGCGGGTCGCTGGATATTCATGCACGAGTTGAGTGAGCCCGTCAGTCAGCAGTCTCATGTGCAGTGGTTAGTGCTAGTCATGTCCGCAAATCGCGGGTGGGTGACAAAAGTACCTACTCGAAGCATAAAGTTACCTATATTTTTCCAACCAGCTGCAAATCCTACAGGTATTTTTGTCATCAATTTAAGAATTGTAATTATTTTGTCTTGGTGGCTTTATTATTATAAAATGAAACATTTTTTTAGGTGCCCTGTTTGACATGGCTACAAAGAAGAAGCAAAGAAAAACGGAAGACGAAAACCGTGAATTTAAAGTTGAATGGACCGAGACTTTCGCATTTATTCAAAACTTAAAATGGCCTTCCGACCATTTGTCAGGAAAAATTGGCGCATAACAAGAAATCAAATTTGGAGAGAAACTTTACAACTAAACACGTGTCATTTAGTACTAAATATCCTGTCAGTGATGCAAGGAAGAAAGCACTCGAGGAACTTCAGAAGAGTCAAGAAAAATCAAGTTCTGTATTTAATTACTGGATGCAATCTTCCAACAATGTTAATATTGCAAGTTTTGTGGTTAGTCCAGAGATTGCTAAGAGAGGAAAACCATATACAGACGGCGAATACATAAAAAGTTGTTTTATAAATGCATCCAAAGAGCTATTTCGGGATTTTAAGAACAAAGCAGATATTCTAAAAAAAAATTAAAGAGTTACCATTGTCTGCTAAAACAGTGAAAGATAGAACAGTCAAAATGTCTTCAAATATAACCAACCAGCAAGTCGAAGATCTTAAATTGGTTTCAGCTTCATCAATAGCAGTTGACGAGTCTTGTGACATAAATGATACAGTGCAAGTTTCACTTTTGTATGATTTATTTCATCTACAGGTCCTAAAGAAGAACTTTTAGGGTTATTGCCACTCAAAGGTCAAACACGTGGAGAGGATATAGCAAATGCTGTAATTGAGTGCATTGAAAAACATCATATAAGATTGTCTCAATTTCAACAGACAGGTCGAAAAGTACGACCAGCATAAGAAACGGGTTTGTTGCTATTTTGAAAGAAAAAATTAATCACGAGATACTTACCATTGCATCATTCATCAAGAAGCGCTTTGTGCGAAGACATTTCCAGAAGAAATTTGCAAAGTTATGGAATTGGTGATTAAGATTACCAACTCCATTATAGCTAAAGCTCTTAATTATCACCAATTTAAAGAATTTTTAGTTGAAATGGAGAGTGAGTACGCAGATCTTCTGCTGCATAACAAGGTACATTGGTTATCAAGAGGAAACGTTTTGCTTCCTTAACAGAAATTAAAGCATTTCTCCTTGAGAAGGGTGTTCACTATCCAGAACTAACGAACGATAAGTGGATCCAAAAATTTTATTTCATGGTAGATGTTACATCTCATCTAAATCAGCTTAATCGTAAACTACAGGGGAAAGGAAACACAGTTTTTTCAATGTTAGAAGTTATTTCATTTGAAACAAATCATCTCTTTTTGCTCAAGATTTTGAAAGAGAAACTTTGATTCACTTTCCAAGCCTGTTGAAACATCACCAAGAAAATAATTCTGATATTGACATTTGCTATTTCAAAACAACACTTTTAAAGATGAGGGAAGCTTTTCTCAACAGGTTTCAGGAATTCAGAAATAGCAAAGCGACGTTAGCCTTTGTTAAAAAACCTCTCAATGCTACTGTAACAGTATTAAATTTTTCTCCCTTTAATATTGACATTGACAACTTTGAAATGCAATTGCTGGATTTAAAAAACAAAGAACTGTGGAGCTCGAAATTTGAACGTCTTTGTGCTGATATAGGAATATTGGAGAAAAATAAATGTGAACTTAGTTCACAGCACGAGTGATCTGCTTTGAAAGACCTGGAGAAGGAAGATATGTTGATTTTTAACACCTGGAATAGTATTTCTGACTCATATAATCAACTGAAAAAACTAGCGTTTGCTGTTCTTTCCTTATTCGGGTCTACATATTTATGCGAACAATCATTTTCAAGCATGAACCTTATCAAGAGTAAGTTGAGATGTCGTCTTATTGATGAGAACCTGGAATTGTGCCTAAAATTAAAAACAACAACATACAAACCTTCCAAGGAGATGCAAGGCCATTGTTCACATTAGTGTTTGTCAGTCATTGTCATGATTTAATTTTATGGATATTATAAGGTAAATTGTAAGGAATTTAATTTTATCAATAAATAATATTGTTACTAAGTATGATATCAAGTTTTATTCAACGTACCTATAGTTTAACTAAGACTTAAAACTTTAAGTAAAGTTTATTAAGTTAATTTTAGGGAATGTTGTGGAGTGAAAGAAGATGTAGTGTCGAGGATTGAGAAAGTTATGTTGAGATGGTTTGAACATATAGAGAGGATGAACGAAAGGAGATAGATGAGACAAGTATACAAGACGAGTGTGGATGGGAGAGTTGGAAGGGGTCGACCTCAGCGAATGTACCTCAATCAGATTGAGAACGTTTTTAGCAAAGGCCAGCTTAGGAGTACCCTAATTAAGTTAATAACAATGTACCTACCTATATAGTTTAAGTTTAAAAAATGTGGCTCTCAAAAGAAATTTCAATCATTGTACTGTTGATATTTGGCTCTGTTGACTAATGAGTTTGCCGACCACTTGTCTAACCAATGGACACAAACAGTAGGGGGTGAGGACATGTGCTGGGGGGTGGGAGTGGCCAGGGGAGGTCAATTGTGGGGGTAAGGAGACTCATGTAATACTTTAAACAATAAAGAATTTTTTTCTTAGAAATAAAATAAAATATATAAATGAAAGTTTAAAAAAAGAATTTAAATTAAGATAAGGAAAACTAAAATAATAATAATAATAATAATAATGGAAAACACTTCCATGGGGCTTATCACATGCCAGGCAAATGTCCTGAGTGATTTATACATGTGAACTCATTTAATCTTCCCAATAATATTGTGAAGTACTCACTATTATATCTTTATTTAATGACAAAAATGATGCATAAAAAAGGTAAATAATTTGTGCAAAGTGATACAGATACCGGCAGAACTAGAATTTCAACAGATGGTAGAGCTGCAAAATCCATGGTACACTCTAGAGAATCACACTATTTCCTTCACCTTTTCCCCTATGTTCTTGATCAGACTACCAAGGTTGGTCCCCATTCCAACACTTGATCTCTGTAAAGTTATTCTCCCTCTAGTAATCTGTCACCATAGCTGGCAAGAAGTGCAAATATATCTAGTGGACAAGCAGGAGAGCCTGTAGTCACCATCTGCCATGTTGGAGAACCCCAGCACTTTGGTTGCTGATATTAACCTCCCTTAGCCTGAGGGAGTGAGGTGGTTGGACAGGTCAGCCCATGCACACCTGAGGTTAATAAATGCTGACTGCACCACAGAAATATAATCGAGTTTTTGCTGCATTAGGGTTCTGGCTGCACCAAAAGCCTTCCCAAACTTTTAGCACTATATACTACAAAATACGAGTCTTTATGGCTAAGAATATGTGTGGGTTTTTATCAGAGGTTTCCATCATTCTCTTACAAACAGGTATTACGAACAAAAATTTTTCACAGTACTTTAGGGCACCCTAAGCATTAGAAGAGAAGAGTTGCGAGACATAAAATTCTTGACCTTCTGAGAAACATCTATAAATCTTTTCGTATAAGTCAATCTCTGATATCCAGCCAAGATTAAATCACACTAATAATCTCAAAGAAATATACATTTTAGTATTTACATTATTGTTTATTCTATACATCAATAGTAGTGTACTGCTAATTTTCAACTACTCAAGGCCTAAACGAGTAACAATAAGATGTTTGAAATGGGAATTAAGACACAAATTTGATCTTACCACAAAAAATTAAAAGTTGTACTGTTTATGAAATAGTCTCTTTTTACATTGGCAACCTACCTCATCTGTACTTCAGCAACAGCCTCCTAAGTGGACTCTCTCCCTTCATGTGAAGCCTACAAATATGAATTATGATACATGACTGTTCCAAAGCCATCAGTAGCGCCTCATTGACTAAAATATTAAATAGAAGCACAAATTTTTTTACTATGGATCTCATGATAATAAAACAGTCACAGCTGGAACTTTACCAAGCCAGAATTTCTATGCTGGTTTTTTAACTTGCATATGAAATGTTCTTTTCCCTTTTCCATTAAAATAAACAATAAATAATACTAGTCAGTGAATTGACATTAATGAAATTTTTTCCAAAGAGACTGAACATATAGGTAACAAGAACTGAAACTCACTGTTATAAGACTTTGGCCAGTAGTATTTTACAAAGTTTTTTTTGGCTACATGAAGGGATCCCAAGATGGAAAGTTAGCAGAATTCTTAATTTTGAAATGTTGACCAGATATTAATGTTATATTTTTGTTTGCAATGAACATATTCAGGAGTTTCAAGAACACTTTTTTCACTTTAAAATATTTCATATATAGTCTTTATAATCTTGAGAATAGAGGAAATATTATAACAGAACCAAAAGTATGAATGGATGGGAAGAAGGAAGAGACAGGCGGGGGGGAGGGGGGGAACTGGGTAGAATAAGAAGTAGAAAATCATGGTATCAGGATGAAAAAAAGAAAAATCGATGAATGGCATCTCTGAAGATAATGGCTATTTTCAAAATTCCAGAAACAGTATGTTTTCCATTGAAATTTTGAGAAAGTTATTGATTGATATGCTAATATAAAAAACTAGAGGCCTGGTGCACAAATTCATGCACAGGTGGGTTCCCTCAGCCTGGCCAGCGATCAAGGCCTATTGGGGGGCTGGCTGGCTGGAGGGAGGGGTCATAAGAGGTTGGCTTGTGGGAGGGTAGGGGCTGCAGTAGGTTGGCTGTGGGAGTGCACTGACCACCAGGGGGCAGCTTCTGTGTTGACTGTCTGCCCCCTGGGGGTCAGTGTGCATCATAGCTACTGGTTGATGGGTTGTTCCAGTCATTCTGGTTGTTCGGTTGTAATGGTCGCTTAGGCTTTTATATATATAGATAATATTGAGATGCTATATACACTTTACCCAGTTTCTTCCAATGGTAATATTTTGAAATTATAATATAATATTATGTTATTGATATCATCCACCTATCTAATCCAGGTTTTTTCCAATTTTACTTTTACACAATTACATATGTATTTAGTCCTCTATATTATTTCACATAGTTAGCTTCATGTATCCACTACCATAGACAAGCAACTGAACAGTTCCATCGCCAAAAAGATTCCTCCAGTTACTCTATTAGAATCACACCCACCTACACTCAATCATCCCTGGCAACCACTGGGCCCTTCACTTCTAAATGTTATGACAAAAACATTATGGAATTATAGAGTATGTAACCTTTTAGGGTTAGCTATTTTCACTCAGCATAATTCTCTGGAGATTTATTCAAGTTGTTGCATATATCAATACTTTGTTCCTTTTTATTATGGACTATTCTGTTTCTTCTAAGTTGTCTATTTTATTAGTAAAAAGTTGTTCGGAGTATCTCCTTCTTAATTTTTAAAGACTGAAGTATCTGTAATGATAGCTCATATATAGGGTGGGGCAAAAGTGGGTTGATAGTTGTGAGTACACAAAACAGAGTTTGTTCTTGTTTTATTATTTATTAGTTATGGTATTATCTTCCATACAGAAAAACTATAAATTTACTTTTGCCCCACCCTATATTATTGCTGATATTGGTGATTTGTTCCTCTCACTTTCTATTTTTGTAAGTCTTGCTGGACAAAGTTTATCAATGTTATAGATTTTTGTAAAGAACCAGCTTTTTATTTTATTAATTTTCTCTATTGTTTCTCTCTTTTTAATTTAATTGATTTCTGCTTTTTATCATTTCCTTCCTACTGCTTGCTTTGGGTTTATTCCCTCTTCTTTTTCTAGTGTCTTGAGGTAAGAACTTAGGTCATTGATTTGAAGTCTTTCCCCATTTTTAATAGAACTTAGTGCTATAACTTTTCCTCTCAGGACACTTTGCTGCATCCTATGTATTTTTATAAATTATGTTTTTGTTTTCATTAACTTTTATGTATTTTAATACATTCTTTGTCCCATGGATTATTTTAAATATATTTTATTGATTTTTTACAGAGAGGAAGGGAGAGGGATAGAGAGTTAGAAACATCCATGATCAGCTGCCTCCTGCACACTCCCCACTGGGGATGTGCCCGCAACCAAGGTACATGCCCTTGACCAGAATCGAACCTGGGACCCTTGAGTCTGCAGGCCGACGCTCTATCCACTGAGCCAAACCAGTTAGGGCAGTCCCATGGATTATTTTGAAGTGTGTTTGATGTTTATGTGTTAGAGATTTTCCTATTTTTTTTTCCATTACTGATTTCCAGATGGATTACATTCTGGTCAGAGAATACAGTCTACATTATTTCAGTTCTTTTAAATTTGTTGTGGCTTGTTTTGTGGCCCAGGTTACTTTAATGAATTGGCATGTGTGCTTGTAAAATATATAAATATTTATTACTTGTTAGTTATTAGTATATATCAATTAGAGCTTGTTGGTTGACTTTGTTCAGATCTTCCTCTTTGATGATTTTTCTGTCTAGTTTTTCTATCAGTAGCTATGAGGGGGATGTTAAAGACCCTAACTGTAAATTTGTATATTTCTCCTTTTAGCCCTAATAATTTTAAGCCCTGTATTTTAAGGCTCTGTTATTTGGTGCATACACATTTAGAAACATGGCTTCCTGATGAATCAATCATTTTATCATTACATAATGTTGCTCTTTGTCTCCAGTAATGTCCCAATTCTATCATGGACATTTTGTCTATTAATAGTATGTTATGAGATTCTAGGTCCTCTTTAAGTGTTTTATTTGAGCAGGCAATCACCTTGCTTAGGTTTAGCACACAGGTCTTGGCCCATTGTCACTTTAATTTTCAAAGCCTTTGTGACATTATTTTGATCTGGTAGATTTTTCTGGTGCTACTGAGACTCCCATTGGTCTCTGTTGATACTGCCAGCAGAGGTGGAAGGGGTTTGCCTAGCACCCAAGGTGACTAGTGAATGAGAAGTATGGTGGGGTTCCCCCTTACTGGTGCCTCAGGCTACCCCCATATCTCTGAACAGAGAAGGGAGTTTGAGGCCCATTGAGACTAAGAGACTTGTGCAGCCTGGCAGCTTGCTGTGAGTGGGTTCCTCTTGCCAGTTCTGTCTATCTGCTCCACGTCTGTGGGTGAGGGAGGAGAGTCATGGCAGCAGGCGGAAAAAGTGGCTTCCCAGGTGAAACCTTTTGCTGTATCTGTGTCCTTATTAAAAATTCCTCTTGCCGCCTCAGTATCCCTTGGTGGAGAAGTCTCATACCACTTATTGTTGGTGGAGCTCTCCATCAATTGCCTTTCCCAGTCGCATCTCGCTCACCTGTTGTTGTCAAAGACACTCCTCCCTTTACATATGGAGGAGGAATGAGTCCACCTGAGCTTGCTTATGTTGCCATGTTAAGGTTAGAAAACACTGGTCTGGGTGACCTGCTTGAGGAGGCAGATGTCCTGCCACTATGTATTTCCTCTAGTGTTGAAATCTCAAGGCTTTTTCCCTTTTTCTTGCTACATGTTAGAGTTCTCCTTGAGTTGTCTCTTGAACTATGTCAAGGGGTTCTGGTTGGACTTAGTGAGGAGGGACAAAGATTAAAAAGTACATTCTATCCAACATTATACTTTTTAAATGAATTTCCATATTATCTCTAATTGTTTGCATTTCCTTACTTTCCAATTTGCCCCCAAAACTTAATCAATAAACATTGGCTGTGATCTTAATGACTATTGAAATATTTTTCATTAATTTTTAAACATTTATAACCTTAATTCTTAGGTAGGTATGGAAAACAATAAAGATTCCACTTAAAAATATAAAATTTTGGCCTGCATAACTTTGGTGAAATTATTCATATAAATATAGAAACCACTTATCTGTGAAACATTATTTTAAAAATCTTAGTAAGCCAAATTACAATCTTGCAAAAATACTTATTAATCATATCTCTACATGCATTGCCTCATTTGAATAGCATTGCATGATTTTAAAATTTTGGAGGACACAGACATTGTTCATTATTGAATGGCAAAAAAAAAAGATGTGAAAATCTACTATCTTTAAAGAAGAACCTGAAAAACGGGACATATAAGAAAATAATTAATTGCTAACCTTTAAATTGGTGGGAAAAGACTTTTAGAATTGTTCATCTATAATACCTTTGAACTCTATTAAATTGCGTGATTTTATGTAGGACCAAGACCCAAGCAAAATAGGACACATGGCAGAGGAGAGGCAGTTGTACTCGATTATAACCTTAAACTATGGTTTATCAAACAACAATACTTTTTCAATTTAAAATGTTTTTTGGTTTCTATAGTTTATAGAAAATACATGTTCCACATTGGTTTTTTACAAAAGGTTGTCATTTTTCTGAGGATTCACAATCAACATAATCAACATTCCATGGTTTATATAATCTATCTATCTGGTAAATCAGTTATGTTACCTGATATATTTTCAGATTTCAACTTTCTCTGATGTTTTAATATTTTAACTGGAAACTTTGTTTCTTTAGATAAGAGGCTGTCATTATGAAATTGTGCTTTTCAGCTCATTTGAAGGTACCAATGAGATTTGGGGAAATGATTAAAGAAAAAAATGTATAAAAATATAACAATATAGAGCAGGAGAGAGAGAGATAGAGAAAGAGAGAGAAAGAGAGAGAGAGAGAGAGAGAGAGAGAGAGAGAGAGAGAGAGAGAGAAATTTTAAAGTAAAGTGAAAGTAAAGGGAGTAGTGACTTTATCATATCCACAAATATTTTATATGCCTCTCTTTAAGAGATAGAGGTTAACCTCCACCCACCCACTCACCCACCCCCATGGAGTGTGGGCAGGATTTGGTGACTTGCTTTCATCAAATAGACAATGATAGAAGTTAAAGTGTATGACTTTCAAGATCAGATAATTGAAGACTTTGAAACTTTCTCTTTACTCTCCCTTGGATTAGGTGCTCAGATGGAAGCTAGATGCCATATCACTCAAGTAACTTTATATAGGGGTCCTTGTGGCCAGGAACTCTTGCCAAAACCCATCAAGGAATTGATGCCTTTGGCCAACAGTCATGTAACTGAGCCATGATGGAAGTAGATCTACAGCTCTGGTTAAATTTTAAGATGACAGTATCCCCAGCCAATAACTTGATTTAACTCTGACCCAGAACCATCCAGCTAATCCATCTTCAAATTGTTGACCCATAGAAACTGTGAGAGAACAAATGCTTGCTGTTTTCAGTCCCAAAGTTTTAGGATAATCTGTTATGCAGCAATAGATAACTAGAAATATTTTCACTTACTTAACAAAGGGGTCATATCTTACAATGTCCAGAAGTAAACATGGCCCAACATGCTAAATTATGGGAATATTTCTGTGGAAATACATAACTCCTCCTTTTCCAGTTAGCCAATATCTTTACTCATTATTTTATTCTCCTTGAAAGTGGCAGATTAGAATACAGATCTAGTACATTTTGTGTAGGTAGATTTAAGTCAGTAAACTTCTCATATTCTATTTGATGGTTTTTAATTAGGACATTTTACAGTAACAATGCCTGTTCCTCAGAATCAGATCGTGATATTTTTATTCACAAATAAGGTAGGTTTTTACTTCCATACCACTAAATATCCTTGTTCTGACCTTAACATGGAATTTGTATGTACCTGTGGTCTTCTTACATAAGTTATTTTAATATCATATTAAAATACATAGAGAATGATCTGTATTTTAAAATTCTATGTTTGAATAAAGCAGCATATTCACCTTTAAAACAAACATTTCAGTCAAAGTTAATGAAATATTATCTGGAGCAAGCAAACCTGCTGTGTTTACTGTTAAGCAAGAACTGTGAGGCAAATGATGGCTTCCTAAAGCAGATAGTCTTGGGAGTGACATAATTCTGTCAATGGTCAAATTGTCTCCTTAGAAACCGCACTGTTATGTTCAAGGAACTCCCAAACAGAGTGCCCTAAGAGTAATATTAACAACTGTGTGCAAATCCAGGTTCTATATTACTTCCACCTAACCCCTCATATTTTTTCCCATTTTTACAAAATAGCAAAATGTCATAACATTTCAGGCAAATAGTTCTCCTTTATGGGAAATAAACTCGATGTTTCCATTCCAAAAATGGATCTGTATTTCTCCCACTAATTATTCCATTGCTATTATTTGACTTGGCCAACTACTGTGTCATGCTAGTTTTTTCCTGAGATAAATTCTTTTAAAACTTGGGAAATGTTTTTCTTTAAAAAAAAATTAAAAGCTACATTTTACTAAAATGGCATGGGAAGACATAAATTGTCCCAATATTCAAATTATTAGTAGACTATTTTACAAGTTACAAATGATATTTCATTAGCTTTCCAAATTTTATAATATTCTAAGTGACGGTCCAAGCGAAAAGAAAGAAAGAAATGTATGTGCAAGTCACCTTCCATAAACTGCATTGTGATAAGAATTAATAATTTAGAGTATTTCATCAGGAACAGTTGCCTGACAGTTGATTTAAATGTTATTTCAGCCTTAAATTGGAATACAGCACAACAAGAATCTCATGTGTAAAGACATGGTGACAGTTATTAATTGCTAAAATGAAGTATTGTGGCATTTTAAAATTAAGGTGAGCAATTTTGCCATCACACTGATCATTCTTGACACTTGAGGCTGAGCTGCTTCCTTTGTGTTACCAAATTATGACAAGACCAGCTCCTGTCTTATACTGAAGGGGACATTTCAAAGGACTGACAGCTGATCCTCAGGAATCTGAAAGGAAATATCAAGGAGGTGTTACTTATCCACATGCGAGGCTTCCAGGAAGGGCAGGGGAATTCGTAAAGCTCAATATTGCTGGAAAGTCACTTGACGAATTCTGTCCTTCTCCCCAGTGTCCACACAGGAATGATTTAGGGATACTGGCTGCCATGTCTTGATTTAGAACTAAGATCTTAATCACAGTAAAACTGCTTCCTGGGCAGACCTTTCCTGTTATTTTCATGAAGACCTCAGCAATACAGGCACTCAGTTCCTCACAGTTCTCACAGAACCACTGTATGGTTTTTCTGGGCAGCTAGTCTCTTTTTGGAATTTACATTTAGACCACTTGGAGATAAGTAAGATATGGTGCTTTGACGAGCAGGTGCAAGGAGATCCAACAAAAAGTGGAGCTGCAGAGGCTGTAGAACAGTGTCCGCTGAAGCAATCAATTTTATTGCAGAACACGTTGCTGCTGCTAACAGCTGCTCAGAGGGTAGCAGGGAAGCTACCCTGCTGAGCAGATTTGAGTCTGAGGATGGAAAATCCACCTCATTTCCAGACTGAAGGGTCCCACATTAAAAGATCATAAAGTTAAAGTCATTTAAATAGTAGCTCCAGGGGCATATTAATGTTGCCTTCTTACAAACTGTCTGTTAATACAGATCTCAACCAAGTTCCTTGTCACTTTAATATTCAACACAACATAGCAGGTTTTTAACTTGATTTTCTGCCTCAGACATTGGTGTTAACACACAGTTTGATTAAATGAAGAAAAAAAGCATGTCATCACTATTGGTACATGTGGACTGGAAACTTTTGCAAAACATTTAAAGTACTGAAATGAACATTCCATCATTTATGTTGGAAGAAATGATTGTCACACATATTGCTACAAACTTTGTGAGCCTTTGAAATTTCGGGATTGTAGATTTGGAATATCTCTGTCCTAGAGGAATGCCTTGGAGGAACAAACGTGGAATATAAATTGGCCTTTGAGAAGCCCACTGAGTTAGATGGCTGGATGCATGTCAACTTATGAGTGTGCTACAGTCCTCATAGAGAGACCCCAACTGCGTCAAGGCTGCTCTTGCTGCTGACAGGAGGATGTTCCCTTGAGAGATGCAGCTTATGGGTGCTGTACTGTAACTGTAAACTACTTGGCAAAATTGAAGAGAGTGGGATTTAGAAATGTCTGGCAGCTCAAGGATCTGGTTTGAATGCCAAGTAGCAGCTGAGACAACTGTGTAATAGCTTTACATTCCCAAAGGAGAAGGGATTAAAAAGAAAAAAAAAAAGACAGCTAGGTTCTTTTCCACTTTGCTGAGAATAGACAATGCCAATGCTTCCCAACAGGATCATTATTTTTTAGTTTAAATCGTGGTATGTAAGAATGTTACACCCAGGGCAGGTTAAAAGACTGCATTTACAATCAAGGTGCCCATCTAAGTGGACTTATATGAATCTGGCTATGTAGTGTGTTTATAACATTACACCCTAAAGATAGCATGGTGTATAAAATATCCGAGTACTGTATTCAATTATGATTATACTTTGTGCAGTACAGACATTAGTGTAGGCAAATTTTATGCAGGACTTTTTAAGTGTTCCCACAACACAAAAACAGCAGCATCCTTTTACTTTAAACAATATTGTTTTTATTAAATTAATGAGGTCATCAACATTAGATATTTAGATAGAAAACTAGAAGGTCAATACAATAATTCAGCAGCTGCTTAAAATATAGGATTAAATGATAAAGATAATATTTATTGACATTTCAAACATTTTTTGTTAGGAATTATTTATATTTTAAAAAAATTAGCTATTGATATAAATATATGTGATATCTGGAGACAGAATTTTTCTAAATGTTTTTATTTTACATTGTTTTGTACTTTTATTGTGAACTAACTGATTTGTGTAAGTAGGATTTGAACAATTTGCCAAGGTAGGTAGAATCTTAGTGAAGAAAATCAAGAATTTGTTTGATACATACACTATTTGTGAAGAAAATCAAGAATTTGTTTGATACATACACTATTTTTCAGCTTTGAAACAGCAATCAGAATGTTCAGCAGATGCTCCTTCAGTTTTAAGAACATGAATCAGCTTTTGGTTAAAGGCAGAGCATCCTATTTAAGGAAACTGCCCTTGGAAAAAAATCTAATGTGATATCTTTGGTGCAAACAAGGTGTTAAAAGAACTTGCCACTGACTAATACTAGGGGTTTGTGCCCTGAAGGGGTGAGTCAGCATTCATTCTTTCACTCTGCCCATCTGCTGTTGTCCTTACTTCCTTTTATATAGGCCTGTCTCTGATTCTTACCAGAAAGGCAGCAGCTGTTGGACTGTTTTCCTGAAGATGCATAAGTCTCAGGCCTGAAACTTCACAGCAAAGGAAATACTAATTTGTAAACATCATCACCCTTCAATCACACTGTGATTGAATCCTGGGGAAAACCCGAAGTGATTTGTAAACACACCAGCATGCAGAAGCGTTCCCTATTTCACACCTTTTGTTCCATATTAAGGAAGAGCAGGTTCCAGATGCTTATGTAATTCCCATCTTAACCCCACACATTTTGAAAATTACAAAGGGCCAGGGTGGGAAGTAAAAATACTTGGGTAGGCATGATGCTTACCATATGTACAAGATTTCAAGTATTTTTCAACAAGCATTAAAATATTCCAGAAATTTCAACATTTTCACCTCAAAAATGCCTATTCCAAACTGGCTCTTATACCTGGAAAACCATGTGTTCTCCATCCCATGTCTTCATCAGTGTGAAAAATATAGTCCAGGGGGGTTTGGTAGAAAGCCTGTAAATCTCAGGCACACTGTGGAAAGTTTCTTCTTGTAAAATTAGCACAATCACGTTGACTCACAGGCACAAGCATATTATTTTGCACACAATGGGCGCTTAGTAATGCTAATTTTATTTCACTTAGTTCAAATAAAATTCATATGGATAATGACACCTGATCATTGTCATTCTACATCCTTCAAAAATACATACTCACTGCCCAGCTGGAGTGGCTCAGTTGAGTGTGGACCCATACGCCACAAGATCATTGGTTCTGTCAGACAGACAGGAGCAGAGCAAGGACAATGGGCCAGGTACAGAAACTCACCAGGGCAGAAAGCCCCAGATGCCCAGAAAGGGGAAAAACTGGGAAAACAAGAACCTCTCCCCCAGGGTAACCCATCCTCCCTCACATATCACTGGTCATGGGGTTTGAACCCCTGATCTTTCATATCGCTAGTCATGCAGTTTAGACCCCCTAACCTAAAGATAACATCTAGGCCTCAGTTGTATTTTAGCCCCAGGCCCAAACACACAGCAAAACCAGACAGTGACATCATGGCTGCCTCAGGAGCAGTGACATTGACTAATGACCTCCTGCCCTGGCACCGACCAACCAGTGAAGACCAGGATCCTGGAAGAGCACAGCTGGAAAGCTGATGAGTATTCTACTGAGACCCTCCCCTAAGATTTCCACCTGCAAGAGAGAGATAAACATGCTAGGAAGAAGGACCTAGTGCTCACTCTCCTCTAGAGGTGCATCCCAAACCATTCCCTTCCCCCTTCTTCCTTCTAAGGGACCCCACCAGACTTGCAACCAGGGGAGCAATGGGCAGCAGCAGCTCATCCAAGGCTAACCCCCTGAATCTGTCTCCAAGGCCCCCTTTTCTCTGACTTCCCAGCAAACCAAAGGAGCCCACCCTACGCTCTCCTGTTACTTCTTCTATGCCCTTCCTCATTTCACTGTCCTAAGTATGTTTTTGCTGCAGCTAATAAATTGTTACTGACTTTGTTACACATTGTCCCTTAATTGAAATCTTTCCTTCAAGAAAACAAGAACCAAGGTCTCATCACCTCGCAGGTAGTAGTTTGATTCCTGGTCAGGGCACATGCCCAGGGTTGCAGGCTCAATCTCCAGTAGGAGGCAGTCCATCAATATTTTTATCTCATTGATGTTTTGATGTTTCTATCTCTCTCTCCCTCTCTCTGAAATCAATTAAAACATATGTGTGTGTGTGTGTGTGTGTGTGTGTGTGTGTGTGTGTGTGTGTGTTTGACATAAATAATGAAGATCATCTTGTTGCTAGTGGATAGGTCCTTTTGCAACAACATGAGGAAAGAATTCCAAACACACATGGGTGGAGAAGTTTAAATGTGATGGTAAGATTTTATTGTGAAATAAGGAGAATTAATACACCCTTAGGGCCTTAGTGGGTGGCAGGTTCTAAAAGCATTGCCACAAGGCTCCTGTTATTCTTCCGTATATCTTCTTGGTTCAGGTAAAGGACAAAGAACTATTTAAATTATCCAACCCAAATTTCTGACTTTTCCTGGGCCTGAACTGGGCCCTCTTCCCAGTAAATCCTATTGAGTTTCATGTCCTCTATCCAATCCAATTACCTTTCCCATGGTTCCCACAGTAAGCCCTGCCCCTCTGTTTCATCACCCTGACTCCCATTCCACATGTTCAAAAGTTTCATTACATCATCTAGTTCCTATCGCTCATGTGCTGAACGGAGGAATTTCCTTCCCCTGCCTGGGAACAGGGCTTTCACCACCCCTGAGGAGACTTTCCCGTCCCATTCCAGGGATTAAGTCCTCCTGGCAGTCTCTGAGGGTGTGTATGTACCAGTAAGCTAGATCGAAATTCTGCTCTGTTACTTGCTTCTGCTCTCCATTTTATGAAGATTATTTAATTCCCTTTTCCTTTCTTCCTTATATTAATCCTATGCTGACAATCTCAAATAATCCTACATACAAAGAAATATACAGTAAAAGACCACTCAGGAAACACAACTTCAAAGTTCCCAAAACTCATGTAAGCCCCCAAAGTATGTCCTCATCAATTTCATTCTGCACCAAAAGTATCTGCCATTATGCTTGTTTCTATGGCTATAAATGTATGTGTTTTCAGAGGGTCCTTGTCTAAAGGAAATACCTTATCCAGAATATGTAGCAGTTCATCATTTTGGCCTTCTGGATCTCTTTTGGTAAAATTAGATATTTTTAGCTTTTCACCATAGATTAAGAACTAGGGCAGATCGGTAGTTTTTAAAGAGGGTACACAGTTTGGGGAAAGTCCTAAACACAGTGCACATTCTGAAATCGCATACATGAGTGGGTAGTACAGGGAGATCCCTTCAGCATGTTGGCCAGGATGGAAAGTCATCTTTAGCCCTAGTGGCATCCTATCTAATAAAAGAGAAACATGGTAATTAGCCGTATGGCCGCTACCCTACCCTTCCCATTGGCTAATCAGGGTGATATGCAAATTAACTGCCAGCCAAGATGGCGGCCGGCAGCCATGCACTGAAGCGAACAGGGAGGCTTGCTTGCTCCAGTGACTGCGGACTCCAACATTCCCCGCCTGACTTGCCGGCCTCTCAGCTGCAACTCTAAGCAACTATGTTGCAAATATAGAAGCTAAACAAAACCCCAGAAACCTGCTTTAGTCAGCGGGGCTTCAGCCAGCCGGACCACAACATTGTATCAAATACAGAAGGTAAACAAAGGCCAGAAACCTGCTTTCAGCAGCCGAGGCCTCAGAGCTAAAGCTGGCCCAGAATTAAAAAAAAAAAAAGAAAAAAAGGAGCTGTTGGGAGCTTCAGTCACCCACCAGCCTGAAAACAGCCCTCAGCCCCTCAGCCAGACTGGCCAGGCACCCCAGTGGGGACCCCCACCCTGATCCAGGACACCCTTCAGGGCAAACCAGCCGGACCCACCTGTGCACCAGGCCTCTATTCTATATAGTAAAAGGGTAATATGCCTCCCAGCACCAGGATCAGCAGAGCCGCGAGGCCTCCCAGCACCGGGATCAGCGTGACAGGGGGCAGCGCCCAAACCCCCTGATCGCCCTGGGGCTCTGTGTGTGACAGGGGGCGGTGCCACAACCTCACTATCCGCCCTGCTCTGTTCATGACAGGGGAAGGCGCCCTAACCCCCTGATCAGCCCTGCTCTGTGCCTGATAGGGGAGAGCTCCCCAACCCCCTGATCGCCCTGCGGCTCTGTGTGTGACAGGGGGCGGTGCCACAACCTCACTATATGCCCTGCTCTGTTCATGACAGGGGAAGGCGCCCTAACCCCCTGATCAGCCCTGCTCTGTGTGTGACAGGGTGCAGCGCCCTAACCCCCTGATCAGCCCTGCTCTGTGTGTGACAGGGTGCAGCGCCCCAATCCCCTGATCGGCCCTGCTCTGTGGGTGATAGAGGGCGGTGCCCCAACCCCCTGATCCGCCCTGCTCTGTGTGTGACAGGGGGGAGCTCCCCAACTCCCCTATCGGCCCTACTCTGTGAGTGATAGGGGGGAGCTCCTCAACCCCCTGATGGGCCCTGCTCTGTGCATGACAGGGGGGAGCTCCTCAACCCCCTGATCGGCCCTGCTCTGTGCATGACAGGGGGCAGCGCCCCAACTCCCCAATCGGCCCTGCTCTGAGCCCGACCAGGGGCTGCACCTAGGGATTGGGCCTGCCCTCTGCCACCTGGGAGCAGGCCTAAGCCAGCAGGTCATTATCTCCTGTCTGCCACCTGGGAGCAGGCCTAAGCCAGCAGGTCATTATCTCCTGAGGGGTCCCAGACTGCGAGAGGGCACAGGATGGGCTGAGGGACCCCCTCTCCCCCCCAAGTGCACAAATTTTTGTGCACCGGGCCTCTAGTATTATATAATTAAAGATTTTAAGCATAATTTAATGCAGCTCAACAAGATCAAAGAACTAATATTCAGAATGCATCATAGACTTGAAGTCAAGAAAAAGAAGGAAAAGACAAAATAGGAAGAAATACTCCCAAAGTCCGGGTCATAAAAATCATAAATGAGATGGTTTACCGAGAAAAATGAGACAAGGGGGAAACATGTTAAGAAACAATTAGTATGCAGTCTACAGTGGTAATATTGACTGGAATTGCCAATGGCATGAAGATTATCAAATGAAATAAGATAAAATGTTTTAATATCCTGAGTAATGAATAACAGGACAGGAATCCATATTAAAACTATTACATCCTTTAAAATCCTCTTGAGCATTTTAATAACATACAGTATTTTGAAATTCTCATCCAACTCTTACCGTATAATTACAATGATATTTCTGTTGAGGAAAATTTCTTGGCTTCACCTGATTCTTTCATATTTAATTTATAACTTATTTGTATTAAGACATTGTTAAGCCCTTTATTGAAATTCCACAGTGGATTGAAAAAGAATTTCTCAAAGTGCCTCACAAAACTAGAGTGTCTGAAAAGTGAGAGAATCAAGATCCATAAAATCTAAGTCATAAGAAAAACACGGATGTTCTCTAAGCAAACGTTGCCAGCTTTACCTGAAGCACCCTATGAATATTTTATCTGCAGAGAGCTTCGCAGTCTCTTCTTAGGAAAATTTATGTTGTCATCATTATTTCCACAGTTTACATGTGCTTTCCTGAATCCTTATTCATGTAATCCAGAATTAGTCAGATGCATGTGCCAAGAATGAGTAAAATAATAATAAGATGACTTTATTTTATCTCCATGATTTAAGCTATTAGGTGTGACTGAAGAGGGAAATGGTAACTTCCAATGACAATTAAACCATAGGGAAGGTTCAAGGATCTCATTCTGCTTAAAGCTGCCAAAAATAAGTAGGCTGGCCAAAATGCCAAATAATAACTACATGACAAATGTGTCTTACTGTTAAGATGCTATGAAATATCTAAATAGAGAATGAGTATTTAGGTAGATGTGTATATCGAATTTAGAGATGCACAGCCAAAATATTTTGATTAAGTGTTAAAAGATTTTATTCATTAGAATATCATAATATAATTTAGTAGAATTTTACCACATTTTGGTCTACTTGCTTCCTTGGAAATAACCCAAATGAAACTGGGTGGAAAATTCCTTTACAAATGATCAAATAAAAGAGAGTTGCTAATCCTAACAATTTATTATCCATTAATGTTAATATATCATACAAAAAACTACAATAAAAAGTTTTTCAATTTTTAGATTGAAAAAGAAAGACACAAGTTAAGTATTTCCCTTCCATCAAAGTGCCATGAACTTGAAAGGATTTGCAAAGTGGAAACAGGTGTGGTCGACTGTTGGAGTACTTTAAAAATTATTTGACACATTATAATAGTGTGATTCAGAACTGAAACTTGACATTACTATAAGCATTGGAAGATCATAAATCACTTTAGACAGCAGACTGCAGTCTTAGCTTTTTCACACTAGAAGTTTTTTGTAAATACTTTGTATTTTTAATATGAGAAAACTTTTTTTATTTTTGGTGTTATTGTGATATTATTATATATTAGGAAACCAAAGAATACAAAGTTTAAATAATAAGATTAAAATGTAACTATCCATATGTTCAATATATTATATATAAATCTATATTGTTTTTAAATAAATTAAAGTTTTTTCTGCTTTTGCATATTTTAGATATTTTATTAAAGATGGACATTTTCAATAATGATTTCACGTGGACTTCACACACATTAACATTTTATAGTTGGTTACATTTAAGCATAATTAAAATAACAAAGAAATTTGAATTCTATTTAAAATAGAAACTTTCATAATAATTTTGTTCTTGTAAAAAAAAAAGAATTTCATGTAAATGTGAATAATTTCACTTTTTACAATGGTATTTTTCCAAGGATCCCAAATTTTTTCCCATGGAAACAATCTTATACCAACTTGATTTATCTCCATAATCTCATAGACACTATGGCTTTCGCAGGTTCAAAGATTTGGAGAAAGGGCTGATGCACAAATGATACACAAGACGAAATATTAATTTTTAATACTGGGGGAAACCAGAAGACAGCCTAACCATAGCGGTCAAGCTCTCTCCCTTGCTCCGTTCCCAGCTGCTTTTATTAGCTAGAACACACAATTGCCTTTAGGAATGCAAACAGACATATCAATGGTAATGTTTAGCAAACAGTAAGATTGTCAGGTCTTGGGGGAGTTTGCTTTAGGCCATTGAGTCAGCAGCAGGTAATAAAATGTAGATATTCACCCTGTGAATATCAAAAGGAGTCCTGGTCAGCCTTCTGCCAGACTCCTCACATTTATATCAATTACTGTTGATCTTGGTCTCCAGCAACTATTAGAAAATAATCAAGGTCAGGAAAGTGGCACACGGGACACTGACTCCATCCCCTGCCCTGTGCATCATGTTGGAGTGATGGCCCCATTTCAAGTACAACTTTTCAAAAATTAAGTCATGCTGAATGCTTAGGTTGCTTCGTACAGCTTAGAAATGACTTATTATTGCATCTCATTATCTTAAGTAACAAAAATAAATTAAACCCAGTTTTCATCAAAAATAGATTTTTTCATCATTAAAGAATTTTAACTAAGCAATTTGCTTTAGGTTAATCCAAAGTGTGTCTTTAAAAACTTTATTCTTGATATATACATTATATCTAATTCTCAAAATAATAATGCAAAAATCTTCAAAATTAAATATATATATATATATATATATATATATATATATATATATATTGTTGTAAATGTTCACCTATCTTAGGTTTTTCCTCGTCTGGTCCAAAATAAATTTCTGCTGTTTTTGATTCAATTCCCTCCTTTCTTTTTAATTTCTAGTTCAACATCAGTCAATTAAACATGTTAATATTCTGAGAAAAACTCAGATAGCTATCTTTAACATTGACCTATACTTTCCTCATGCTCAACGATGCTAACAATATATGCTATGGCTTGAATTTTTCTATTTCCTAAGGATTTCCTTTCTGTTGTGAAGTTTTCAAAATATAAACACATTTCATTAATTTAAATCATCCAAATAGTCTCTAGAAAATATATAGCACGCAATCCTTTTAAAAATGCATACAAGCCCTAACCGGTTTGGCTCGGTGGATGGAGCGTCGGCCTGCGGACTGAGGGGTCCCAGGTTCGATTCCGGTCGGGGGTGTGTGCCTTGGTTGCGGGCACATCCCCAGTTGGGGGGTGTGCAGGAGGCAGCTGGTCAATGTTTCTCTCTCATCGATGTTTCTAACTCTCTATCCCTCTCCCTTCCTCTCTGTAAAAAATCAATAAAATATATTTTAAAAAATGCATACAAAACAGCTGGGATTTATAATAACAAATAAAGGGAAAGATGAAAGAAATATACAAAGCAGAAGATTCAAGAAACACATAAATTTTTATAAAGTTTTATCATGACTCAGACAGAATGTTATCCTTTCAAAACCTGCCAGATCACGCTAGACATCATACTCAGTTTTAAAAATCAGGTACTTTGAATTTATCTTTGAAGTCCTCTCAGCTTTGGAGTTAAGTCACTCTTCAGATCACAGCAATGCATTCATTAGTTCTAGGTTGTCCTATTGTTTTCCTATGTTGATCCCATAATTTTGTTATCTATAATAGACAACCTGAAAATCTTAAACATTTTTGCATTAAAATGATTAAATTTATAAAAGAGAATATAGAGAAGGTCAGACTTGCTAGACTGCAAAGAGAAATTTTTGTTTTCTTTCAAACTACTGTCCACTTCAAAATCACTCTGCCTACTTAGGTTTGCTTGCCTGCAGATGAGATTTTAACCAGATTGTATAACTTTTCTCATGTCAACTTATTTGTTCATTCATTCAAAAAGTGTTTCAAATGTCTACAAAGTGCCAAACACTGTGCTGGGTGCTTAGATACATCAGTGACCAACTAAAGATTCCTAAGGAACTTATATTCTAGTGGGGGGAAGGCATCAAAGTGAATAATTCTATGAAAATTTTTAAAAATAATCAAGCATGGTAAAGAAAGTCCAAAGGTCCAGTTTGGAGGTGGGGAGCAGTGGGGAAGGTGTGGGGGAAGGTGGGTCAGAATTTAGTATTAATTATGGTAATCTGGGCAAACCTCATTGAAATAGTGATAATTAGACAAGGTAGACAGTTTAACAAAACTACTATCTGGTAGAAGAACATTCAGAAATCATAAAGTAAAAACCTTAAAACAAGAACATGTCTTGTATGTTCATACTACATCTAGGAATTCAGTGTGTTGAAGCTGATTGAACATGTATGGATATTTGTAGGAGGAGTCAGAGAGGAGGGGAGGGTAGCAGAACATGAGACCATATTGGCCATTTTCAAACTTGTTTTTCTAATCTGAGTGAAATGGAAATATGACATAATCTGACATATTTTAGAAGAGTAACTCAGTATCCAAGCAAGAGATGATGGTGGTTCAGATAAAAAAGTGAACAGTAGAGAATATGTTCTGAAGATACAGCCACCGTCATTTCCTAATAGATGTAATATAGAATGTGTGAGAAAGGAAGGAGATAAGTGTTGCTCCAAGCGTTTCAGCTTTGACAACAGGAAGAATGGAAGTGAAGCAGATGTCCAGCGGGTAGGGGAAACTGAGGGGTATGATTTGGGACAGAATATTTGGAATTTTAAAAGTTTTATTCATGTCACATTTCTGATGTCTATTACACAGCCAAGTAGAGATGGGGAGTAAGCAGCTAGATATATAAGTGTACAGATATATGAGGAGGACAATCTGACCAAGAGATTTTAAAAATTTGGTAGTCATTGGCACAGGGATAGTCTTTAAAATTATGAGACTGGATGAGATTAGCATGGATCTGTGCCTAAAAGAGAAAAGTCCAAAAACCAAGCTCTGGGACATGCCAATGTCAACAGGTCAGGAAAAAAATGAGAAGAAACCAAGAATAAGCAGCCGGTGAGTTAGGAAGAAAGCCAACCAAGTGCAGTGCCCTAGAAGTAACATGTTAAAGGCAATTTAGAAGAGAGACCAACTATATCAAATGCTGCTAATAGGTTCAATATGTTCAGTAAAAATGGGTCGATGGTGTTAGAATTCAGATAGTTAGCCAGAATTACATTTTGTTCTGAAAGCTGTTCATCAAACTACCAACCAGCATAACTTTTAAATGAAAAGGTCTACAAAAATTAGAAAGTTTCTTTTAGCATCTCTGCTGTTCTGAAACTCTGATTTTAGTAAAAATATTATCATTATGTGACATATCTGAATTGGATTTCAACAGCCAACATGTCCATAATATTGGTAGCTACTGAATCTACAATTTTTAGCATCCTCCAAATGCTTTTTGCTCCTGGATAGAAAAAAAAATGAAGTAAAAAAAAAGGCTTTAGTTTCTTCTTCATTCTCTGCAACATTATAGACTATTTCAACATATGTACAATACCATATTTATGGCTGTGACTGACTCCAGAAAATTGACTGTATTTAATCCTCTCATTATTACCTTTGGGAACAGTGCACAAGTGCATACTTTGAATTTTTTTCTAATATTAAGGCTAAAAACACTGCAACAAAACTGTGACACAATAAAAGATGTCTGCCAAATACCAATCTGTCATTTCCAAACGGCTCTTTTGGGGAAGTTACAGATTAAACCCTTCCTAAGTGCTTTCTAAACATTAATACTGAGTTTGTGGGTTGTTGTGGGGGTTTTTACAGAAAAACCTAGAGGCTTTCTTAGACATTTAAGAGCATGAATTCATACTTGGCATCACTCTTCACTGATATTCTCCACCTGACTCATCCTAAGCTCAGGGTGCCCAAACAATATCTTGTCATATCAGGAAAGATTACATAATTAGATTTTATAATCATCCAAACATATATCAATCAAATCATTTAAAAATTTCTTAAATTTAAAGCAAGAAGTTTCAAACCATGAATTTTATTATAAAGTCATTTTTAACTTTTAGTAAAATAAAGAGGATTTCTTCATAAAAGTCATGGATATAGCACAGAAAAATAGCAGTTTTAATATTATCCATTATTAACTAGACAGCAACATCAGGCACTGTCTGAAATGCTTGACATACACATCTCAGTCAATTTGCAAACAATCTTTTGTTTTAGATACAGTTATGCTCACTTTATGGATAAGCAATAATCCTGACCAAGTCAAATCTACTATGTGGAAATGAATGCTGCCCCTTGGAAAGGCAATGTGATATCTGCAGCCCTAGATTATGAGTGTCAATCCTGGACCCTGACTTTTAATGTTTATATCATATTTAGAAATTCACTTAGCCACACTAGAGTCTAAATTCGTTCATCTGTAAAATAATGACATTTTCCCGTATAATTTTTTTCTTTTAAGTGCATTACTATTGAAAAAAATGTATAATGTAAAATGTAAAACTATAATGTGAAAAAATAATCCAAACACTGCTGAAGTCTACTCTGGGAGACACTGCTAGTTATATTAACCATGATTCACCAAAGAAACGATCCAATAGACTGCATAGGTAGAGAGAGAGATTTATTTTAAGAAATTGGCTCATGTAATTGTGGGAGTTGGCAAGTGCAAAATCTGCAAGAGTTTAGCAGACTAGAGGCTGCTTCTTGAGTCCAAAGGCACCCTAGGGGCAGGATTCTTCCTCTTTGGGGGAATTCAGTCTTTTCTCTTAAGGATTTCAACTGATTGAATGAGACCCGCCATATTTTGGAAGGTAATCTTCTTTACTCTTCAATAATCTATTGCATATTTCCTTCATGATCTGCAGGAGACTCAGCTGGTCATGATTCTTACCTGGAAGGATTACCCAAATCTTCATTCCTGAAGGGTCTGGGTCATTATTAGTTCTTCTTGAAGTGGGTTGTAGTTTTCCATTGACTTTAATCACAAGCATAGCAATAATAAAAGATGTTCTAAGGGATCGCCTGAATTTCAGATATATACTCTTCCTTACCTCCATGGAGGAGGAGTAGTCCAATTTCTTCCTTGGTAATCAGAATCAATCATGCAGGCACTACAGTAAACACCTCCTTTGCCTGTTGATTCAAAGGCCTGAGGAGCCCAAAGTGGCCTGGTGGCATTTTTCAAGTCCAGTTCAATGGAAAAAATGTTGTTTCCATTTCCCAGTGGAAGCACTCTCCCTTTGGAAATAAGATTTCCCAACCATCAAAACATAAGATCATGTGAATTGGAAGCAAAAATTTTAGTAGCATATCATAACAGTAATAATGAGTGGTGCCACTCCCATTTCTAGCTCTCAATTCCTGGACCCATAAATCCCTACTGTGAGAGAAACCACACCATAGATAGAACACTAATCAAAGAATGTACAAATTCCTAAAGAACTTGCCACAGCCCTGTGAGGTACTGCCACCTAGCTGGCACTGAAACTGAATCTTCAAAAGGCTTTCCCACCATTCTATCCGGCTAAGTGCTTCAGGATGGCTGGATCATGGTAAGACCAGTGAAATCCATGTGCATAAGCCTGTTAATGTATGTCATTTGCTGTGAAATAAGTTCCTTGATCACAATCATGTAGAACCATGAAAGTGGATAAAGCATCCAAGCAGTAGCTTTGGCAGAAGCATTCCATGGCAAGGAAGGCAAATCTGTATCCCGAGTGTCTATTCCGTAAGAATAAAATGCCAACCCTTCAGCATCGAACAGACTGTCAAACTACAGCGGGAAGGCTGGGGAGGGTTGGGAGGGGGGGAGGTAAGAGATCAACCGAAGGACTTGTATGCATGCATATAAGCATAACCAATGAACACAAGAAACTGGGGGGTAGGGGAGGCCGGGGGAAGGTCAAGGGGGGAAAAAAGGAGACATATGTACTACTCTTTGTAATACTTTAAGCAATAAAGCAAAATTTTTTAAAAAATTATCTTGTTGAGCCCTAACCGGTTTGGCTCAGTGGATAGAGAGTAGGTCTGTGGACTGAAGGGTCTCAGGTTTGATTCTGGTCAAGGGCATGTACCTTGGTTGTTGGCACATCCCCAATAGGGGCTGTGCAGGAGGCAGCTGATTGATGTTTCTCTTTGATGTTTCTAACTCTCTATCCCTCTCCCTTCCTCTCTGTAAAAAATCAATAAAATATATTATTTTTAAAAAAATGCTTACCCATCCATGATAGAAGTGATCCAATGTAATCAACTCGCCCCCAGGTAGCTGGCTGATGACTCTAGAAAATGACACCATATCAGAAACTCAGGTTTCTGCTGCTGGCAGATTGGACACTCAGCAGGGGCTGTAGGCAGGTTGATAATCTCCATCCCTGTGTCAACTGAAGGTTATCACCGTGAATCCACAACAGGAGTCCCCAATTCAGGGTGCAGTAAAGGAAGTTATTTTATTCAGCAAAAGCATCTCAATTGTGGTACAGCATGGCTGAGGAATAGCATGGCTGAGGAATAGCATGGCTGTAAGGCGACTCAGGGGCAAGGCCTCTCCACTCCATACTGGCCAGGCAGCTCTGCTCCCCTCAGCTCCACTGTTGTAGCTCAGCTCTTCTCTGGAGAGGCAGCTCCACTCCACCACTCTGCGGAGATAGCTTCAGTGTGAGAGCTTCAGGCAGGGAAACTGTGTCTTCTATGAAAACTGAAAGTCACTCCCCCAGCCAGAGGGAAGCTAACTTATATAAAGAAAAGTCCCTGCCCCCCGTCCCTGATTGGTCTGTCCTCAGACAAATGAGGACTCCAAATCCTCACAGTTTGATTGGTCTAAAAAGCACTGTTCTGATTGGTCAATCTGATTAATCATTGAAGATGCAAATGAGTAGCTGTGCGGCTCCTATTGAATGGAGGTCTCAGTCTTATTGGTTGAAATATGATTCCAGGAGTTCCTCTATAAGGGTCTGCTCAGATGGCAGGAGTACAGTGCAGGAGGTTTGCAGTTCAGTGTGGTGACAGTCTCCTGTTTAGCAATGACTACTAGGCTTTGTTTATACATTTGAGCATTGGCCACAAACAGTCTTCCTTAGAAGGCATTGATGCTTGGGGTTGATACCTGTTACATGTCCCCTTTATTCATAAGCTTTTGGGGCACTGAAAAGGGTGCTTAGGAAAAGAGGCTGACCGGTAGCCACAGAATTGGTCATCCTATCCACTTGAATATTAAAATTCTCCTCTGCTGAAGTCATTCTTATTTGAGCAGTCACACAGAATACAAATACTTTTACATTTTTCACCTATTTAGAGAGGCTTATCCACAGGTACTATACCTCTTCCCTAGATCTCCTTGTCACTACTCTTACAATCATGTTCCTTCCAAATCCCTAACCTTCTAGCCAAACCATTGGCCACAGCTATTAATTGGTAGGCAATCACATATCTGGCCACTTCTCCTTCCAAGAAAAATTAACAAATACTCAAAGTTCTGCCCACCAGGAGGATTTCTCCCTCACCAGGGACCTTCAGGGATGTCCCAGAAACGAGCTATAGTGCTACGCTATCCACTTCCAGTTTGCACCTGCCTATTGTATAGACCCATCTCTAATCCAGGTCCATGTTTTCTCTCTTTCAAGTTACCATAGAGAATTCCTCATTGGCCACAAGGGAAGGCTTGGATAAATAAGGTAATATAAAAGGAGTGGAGACCCTGGGCATTTGGGCCACTTCTTTGTGGAACTTATTTGTGCCTTCAGAACATGCTTAAGCCCTACCCCATATGCACTACTTGCATTTAATGATTGAGTGCTACTGCTTATGGCTTGGTGGGTCAGATAATACCCAGTCCATGATGGGTATCTCAGGTTACCTGTTAACTTAGTGGTTCATGGTTAGCAATTGGTCTCTACTAAGGCCCAATCAATAGCAAACCAAAAGCTGTTTCTCAAAAAGAGAGTACTTATCCACAGAGGATGACAGGGTTTTTCTCCAAAATCTGAAGGTTCTGAACTATTACTACTCTATAGGGCCTATGAATGGCTCCAAATCCTTATCTGACACTGAAATTTCAAGCACCATTGAATCTACTGGATGATATGGCCCAAGTGGCAAAGCAGCTAGCATGGCAGACTGGACTTGTTGTAGAGTCTTCTCTTGTTCTGAGTCCACGTCATAACAAGCAGCTTTTTAGTAACTTGATAAATAGATTGGAGTAATGCACCCAAATGAAGAATATGTTGCCTCCAAAATCCAAAAAGGCCCACCACACATTACCTCTCTCTCTCTCTCTCTCTCTCTCTCTCTCTCTCTCTCTCTCTCTTCTCCCCACCTCTCACTGTTTGGTTGTTGGAGGGGCCAGATGTGACAACGTATCCTTCTCTTGTGATGTGGCCCACACCACTGAATCCCTAGAGGTTTCACTAATGTAGAAGGCCCCTAATTATTGTTCAATTTATTTCTCACCCTCTGACATGCAAATGTTTTACCAATATGTCTAAAGTAGTTCTTACTTGTTCTCACTAGGTCCAATAAGCATAATGTCATCAATGTAATGGACCAATGTAATATCATGTGTACTAAATTATGATAAATTATAAAGCTGGTTGAGTTGCTATATCCCTAAGGTAGGACAGTGAATGTGTATTGTTGGCTTTTCCAGCTGAATGCAAACTGCTTCTGGTGGTCTTTACTAACAGGAATGGAGAAAAAAAATTGCCAGGTGAATAGCTATATACCAGGTACCAGAGGATGTATTAATTTATTCAAACAAAGGAACCACATCTGGTACAAAAGCTGCAACTGGAGTTGTCACCTGGTTAAACTTACAATAATCCACTACCATCCTCCAAGATTGATCTGTCTTCTGCACAGGTCAAATCGGCAAGTTGAATAGAGATATGGTGGGAATCACCACCCCTGCTTCTTTCAAGTCTTTGGTGGTAGCACTAACTTCTGCAACGTTTCTAGGAATGAAGTATTGTTTTTGGTTTATTATTCTTCCTAGATAGAGGTGGTTCTAGTGGCTTCACTTGGTTTTTCCATGCTGATAGCCCTCATTCCACAGATCAAAGAACCTATATGGGAATTTTGCCCATTGTTCAACATGTCTATTTAAATTATGCATCCCAGGATTGGAGAAATAACCACAGTATGGATTAGGTAACCCACTGGACCCACTATGATCTGAGCTAAAATCTGACCTCAATAAGCTCCTCCTCTGAATGGTGAACCACAGTGGCATTTAGGGTCCCCTGGAAAAAGTGTCCGTTCAGAGCCAGCGTCCATAATTCCTGAAAAGTCTGATTATTTCCTTTTCCCCAATGCACAGTCACCTGGTAAAAGGCTTCAGGTCCCTTTGGGGTATGTGAGAGAAAAATTTAAAGCATAAATTTTTGGCAGTGTAGCTAAGTCTTTATTCAAGGTGACTCAGCCTCCTCTTCTTTTAAGAGGTTCTGGGTCTATAAACTGGTTCAAGTTTGGGAATTGTTTAAGGAGTCATAATTCTGTCTTTATGATTCAAGTCAGACTTTAATTTACTTGACCTATAACTCTTCTGCTTACACAGACCAAGTAAGAATTTAGTAGACTTCCCATCTACTTAAACTAGCCAATGCCATAAATCTCCGCAAGTCAGACTATACTGCTTTGACTCTGAATACTACTTTGACTTTGCTGTGGGTTATGAAAACCACACCCGCCTTGACTTTGGTGATTTTCACCTCTTAGATCCTGTGACCCAAAGATCCAATAATCCCCATTGCATATACTAGTAGATCTCCCAATTCAGTGGCAGAAGTTCCTACTTTAATTTCTGAACTACAGAGAAGATGGACTACAGAGCTCTTCAAAGATGCTGGATGTCACCTTACAAATTATTTCTCATGGTTGTGGTTAAAAGTGTGTCCAATGGACCCTCCAGGATAAGTGAGCAGTTTACATAAAAAACCCACTCTTACATTCTCATCTTCCTAAGCTTTTTTATTCCTTCCTCTACTGTTTACCAAGGCAGTTTTAGAATTTTAAGTTATTTGGTATAGGTCACCTTTTGGTTCATGTTTCAGCCAACCAAGAAAACAAACAGAGACCTTTCAACCTCCTCACCCCCTCCCCCCGCCCTCCCCACCAGCTACAACAGTAAATCCAGAATTTTGCTTTTTGGTTTATGTCAATAAATGTAACCTGAGAAACTTTATGTTCCTTATACCATTATCCCTAACCCTTAATTTCCATTCCCACACATGTTCTCTAGAATTCTGTCTACATAAATTGAAAAAATCAGGTAGTTCTTTCAGAGCACAGCACACTTCCTCTTGGTCACACTGTGCACCTCATCTTTCAGGGCCTGCTGGAATGCAAGTCTAGTTATAGGTCTAGAAGTAAAAATGGTCGGTGGGGGTGGGTCCCAAAAAGAATCAGCAGTGTCTTTCAAGGCAACTGTTTCAAGGGAAGCCATCACAGTTTCCTCAGAAATAGCCACAATAGTCTCCTCTTGTGGAGGTGAAGCAGTTGCTTCTCCTGGCAAAGAAGACTCAGGAGTATTAGAGGTATAGGCCAACTTTTGGTCCATGCTTGGGAATTGTTTAAGGAGTCATAACTCTTTAACTGAGAATGCAAGTCCTTCAGCTCATCTTCTCCCAAACCCCCAACACACACACACACACACACACACACTTTTTCCAGTACAATTAGGAACAAACAGACAATCTCATTATACTTGTTAGTTTGACAAAAATGTTATAAGGTATCAACTATATAGTCATCCAAAAACTTGCCTTCTATAAGTATTTGATTAGGAGAATCCAGTGGTGCTATTGTGCATGTTTTTATTGACACATCACACCATGGACTATCGGTGTTCTCTTTACTACTAGAAAAGAAGTCATTAGTGCCTCCATATCTAAATCAGTTTAGAGGACTGATCCCATAAGGACCAGAGTCAATTCATGAAACTCATCCTTGAGATCTGGTTCTCCTAGAACTGCTCTCCAAACAAAATCAGTATTATTCAGGGTTTCCAACAGAAACAGAATCAGTAGTATGTATATATAATATGCAAAGATTTATTATAAAAAATTGGCTCACACAATTGTGAAGGGTAGCAATTCCAAAGTGTGTAGGGCAGTCTAGCAAGCTAAAGACCCAGGAAAGGGTTGATTACTTGAGTTTGAAGGCAGCATTTTTTTTCTCTTCAAGAAACCTCAATCTTTTTTCTTAGACTTTCAACTGATTGAATGAGGCCCACCCACACTATGGAGAGTAATCTGCTTTACTTAATGTACTGATTCAAATGTTAACCACATCTAAAATATATCTTCACTGTAACATCTAGACTTGTGTTTGACCAAACTACTGAGCACCATACCATCATACTAACCAATGTCTATTTTTCTTTTATTTTTCTTTTACCACCAGAACCCATATTTTATTAAGAACAGCAATAAACAGTTATATCTCCAACGCTTCTATTTCTGACCAATAAGATTTCAGCATAGAACTCTGAGTATGGATTCCAAGAGATCTCTTTAAAAGTGTGAAGAATAGTTGGCACATAATTTTGTCACATTCCCTCGTCCTTCTTCATGCCAGGAATGCATAAACTATCTACGTGTGGAGTCAGGGGGTGAGGAAAGGGGAGAAGGAGAGACCATCTTCTGAAATACAAGGTGCCAATGTTGAGAATGAATGCCTCACACAAAAGCATGGCAGAGCAGTAAAATAGAAGTTTGGATCCCTGAGGATAGAGCGAAGTCACTAGACTGACCCTAAGCTGTTAACTTCAAGCTTCTTCAATGTGAAAAAAATTTAAGTTCTATTTGATTAGACTCTAAAATAAGGTCTCCGAGTGTGTAGCCAATGTATGCTAGCCACTTGACTCTTTCATCGATAGCCTTAATAATCTACTTTTTAATATTGTCAAATACCTATTTTCTTTTCTCTTTAATGAAAAATTACCTTATACTTAGGCTTTTCTAATATCTAGAAATATATTGTAACCTAGATGTTGTTAATGCAGATGATGTTAATATTTTCCTCAAATTGTTGTTGTGAGGATTAGTTGAAATGATGCAAAGTTTACTTTGCAAAATAAATCTTTTTATAAGTTACTAACAATTTTAAATATCAATAAAAAATAGAAATTGATATGTATTCTATGCCCCACACTATATGATTGAACCAGGACCTGGTTAAGGCACTCTGATATCCCACAATTTCATAAGAATTATAGTTCTTCAGGACCTTGTATTTCTTGAGTAGAGGATAACCAGATAACTAAATCACAAGAACAGAAAACAGGAGAGGGAAGAAAGAGAAGGAGGGGAGGGAGGGAGAGAGAGAGAGAGAGAGAGAGAGAGAGAGAGAGAGAGGAAGAGAGAGAGAGAGAGAGAAAGAGAGAGATTGAAAAACTTATTAATATTGAATTTACTCAAAATTTTATTTAATCTCAGAGATAGAAAAGACCCCACCTAAGCTAAAACTTTTCCTTAAATAATTTTCAAACCAATAAGTAATCATCCTTAAAAATATGCGAAGTTTGGGTTTTGATTTAGCAAAAGCAATCTGTCTCTTATTACTTGGAATAGAAGCCTGGAGCTCTAGAATGAATGCTGGGTGATATCTGTTGCCAATGGTGCCCAAGAAATACCACTTTGTGTGAGATATTAAACTATAATGTTAGATGAATGAAGAATTCTAAATATTAGAAGTCATTTCATCTACTTGCTTTATTCCCAGGAATCCTATATTCTACAATATGAGAAGATTCTACCCCTCTTGGCTCTTTTCTGACAACATACATGAGACTTAATTCTGTGTAAAGTCACTAGCTCTCTTAAACATGGGAATTAGATAAGAAAGTCATAGATGACATACAAAAATCATCCTTGAGCAAAAGTTAATAGAAAAAATTCTGGGAAGAAAGATAAAAAGCCACAGCAAACTTTTTCATCCTAAAGAAAGTCATGCTGAATCCAAGATAAATTAATAATAACATTTCTCTTCATAAACTGAGCAAATGTGCTAAGTAAGGTACCAATCCCTCTTCCACACTCTGGGGATATGAATGAGGATGGGCCATGGAGTCAAGAATTCGAATGAAGAGGCATTGAGACACACAGCAGCTAGAGTGAGCACTTTAAAATAAAGACGATCCCACATGTCTGCTCAAACTTTATTATGATTGCTCATTTTACTCAGAATAAAAGCAAAAGTTTTTACAATCCAACCAGGGTCTCACAGGATTTACCCCCAATCTCCACTGACCCAACAATACTTCTTGGATCAGCAAGTTACTGCTGCTAAATAAACCACCTCAAATTGTCTTTGAATAACATTTAATTCATTCCCGTGAGCCTCGTGGCAATCTGAGCAGTGTTCACTGTCAGTGTTCACAGGGTTGTCTGGTCTAGGATGGCCTCAGGCGAATACCTCATTTTTGCTCCATCTGGTCTTCCATTCTCCCGGGTTACCAGGGCTTTTTCCATGGCCGCAGTGGCATGTTCCAAGAGAAAGCAAAAGGCATTTTACCAGCTCCCTTGAATCAAGTTTGCTGCCATCCCATTGCCCAAAGCAAGTCACGTGGTCAAACCCAGAGTCACTATTGAGCACTATCAAAGGATATGGAGACAGGAAGACATAAAATATTGGGACCATTAATGACATGAATCATTTGCACTTTTAACTTTTTACTACATTTTTCCTTTTGCTCACACAACCCCAACCATACTGATTTCCTTGCTGTTTTATTAACATAATAGACCCCTTCCTACATTAGGATCTTAATAGCTATTCCTTCTGTTAGAAATCTCTTTCCCACATATTGGCTTGGCTAACTCCACTTCTTTTAAGTTTTTGTTCTAACTTCTCCTTGATGACCCTACTTCCCCTAGTCCCCCATTTAATAAAGCAATCTACCACAATCCCCTTACTTGTTTTATTTTTCTTTTTTATAACATGTATGGACTGCTAACATAGTGTTATATATCCATTTTTTTTGTTTCTTATATTACTAGAGGCCTGGTACACGAATCCTTCATGCACCTGTGGGGTACCTCGGCCTGGCCTGCGCCCTCTCGCAATCCTGGAACCCTCGAGGGATGTCGGATAGCCGGTTCTGGCCCGATCCCTGTAGGCCCAATCCAGACAGGAGGGAGCCCAATACCCACATTCCCAATCCAGACTGGAGGGAGCCTGATCCTGTGTGTTGAGCATCTGTTCCCTGATGGTCAGTGCACGTCATAGCAACCGGTCGACCGGTTGTTCGGTCATTCGGTTGTTCGGTTGTTGGGTCACTTAGGCTTGATGCACAAAATTCGTGCAAGGGGCCTGATGCATGAAATTCGTGCAAGGGGCTTGGCCCTTGCAGCCCTGGCCAGCACTCACAGCCTTGGCTTTATCCGGAAGGTCGTCCAGATGGTTGTTTTGCTGTTCGGTCTAATTAGCAATTAGCTCTTTATTATATAGGATAGATGGATTTTTTGTTTCTTGTCTATCTCTTTAGTAAACTATAAGCTGAGATCTTTTCTTATTTTGCTTAATGATGTATCCTAAGATACTTGTTAAATGAATTACACAATCAGATTTCTGCTTCTGTAACTATATAAGAAATATGAACTTTGTGTACATCACAAAGTGCACAACAATCAAAAAGTGAATACAGAATATACTATAATAAATATGAATTATATACAGAAACTTCAAAGTCTTTCAAAACAGGTAGGCTCAATATTGGAGCAAATGACAGCAGGAGCAAACCCTGGAGGTGAAAGCCAAAAAGGTTCATTTTACCAAACATCCTTATTCTACTAACGAAGACAATTAAGCCCAAGGAAGTTAGGTGTATTGAAAAATGTTGAAGAGTCAGCTAGTGGCAAAATTAAGATTAGAAGCAAATCCTCTAATAACCAACACTATGTTCTTTCTATTTTCTCAAATTGAAAACTCACTGCTCAAACAGAATTTATAATAATCAAGTAAAAGTGTGAAAGGAGAAATTTCCAACATTATTGAGTTTTTAAAATATGGGTCTTTTAAAATTAAGCTTGCAGTTTCTAATTCCACAAAATTGAAATACAATAATCTATTTGTTTCTCAGAAAGAGTATAGATGACTGCGGCTTAGCTTCTCTGGTTGTAAAATTGTAATAGAGGAGAGAGATGCCTTACTAAATCTCAATTTACAATCTTATTGAACTAAATTATTTGCCTCTGCCAGTCCATGGGAATTTCATTTTCAGAACTGAAATGAGGATGGTAAAAGCTACTACTGAGTAAGGGAAAGATTGTATCAACTAATGATGTGAAGGAAGCAGAAGTTGTCACTATAAGGGAATAGTTTTTTAATCTATTTTGCTGTTGAATAGTTTCAAAGAACCTCCTTTTTTCTATTTAAATAACCAGGGAATTAATTTAACCAGGAAAAAAAACATACAATAATTGTGATTCTGCTTCTACAGATTGAATTTTGCCAGTGGAGTATAATTCTCCCACAGAGTTTTATAGAATGAGAATCTAGGTCAGTGTTTTATATTACTGGCCTCTCCTAAAAACAAAGTAATGTGATATTCCCTCTTTGCTGAAATTGAAGAACAGGAAGTTAATATTTTGTAGCAAAGTTTATAATTTTATTTCCCAGGCATTTTGCACTTTTGGTTCTGTGATTCTTTCCCACTTCAATGTATGGCTAATTGAGATAAATTTCTATCTAATGAAGACTGAATGAATCTTTCTTGGTGAAAATTATATACATTTATAGCTATTATTGTCCATATATTTAATTCCCACTTCACTGGCAATAAATTAGTTATTAGGTTTTCTATATGAATTGGCAATAAAAAGTTTTTAAAGTTAATCATTTAAATGTCAATGTTTCAAAAGTAGAAACTAGATAGCCAATTTCTTTTCCTGCTTTGTACCAATTAAGGATTAAATGTTTCTCATGTTCAGAAACCACTATAAGTTTATTCTTTAAAATAAAATTCAAATTTCAGCACCATCTGCAAATTCTCTCACATTGAAAGTTAATTACATTATCATCAAACATTTGTTAAAGTTTAAATGTTGTGTTATAGTAAAAAGACATGAAGAATCTTCACAACTCTGGTATCAGACTGTTCTCATTTTCTTTTCTTTTTTTAAATATATTTTATTGATTTTTTACAGAGAGGAAGGGAGGGGGTTAGAGAGTTAGAAACATCAATGAGAGAGAAACATCGACCAGCTGCCTCCTGTGCACCTCCTACTGGGGATGTGCCCGTAACCAAGGTACATGCCCATGACCAGAATCGAACCTGGGACCTTTCAGTCCGCAGGCCGACGCTCTATCCCCTGAGCCAAACTGGTTAGGGCGACTATTCTCATTTTCAAACAAAATATTGCTTCATGTATTCAATATAAATTTGAAATGGTAGGATTCTTTACTCCCATCGGTATATGAACATGTCTCTTTAGGGAGTGAAAAAATAGCTGATGACAATTTTTTTTTTAATTAAAAACTAGCGATGTTTTTTTCAGTAGTATGCATTTTTTAACTTGAAAAACTTAACTTCCATTCCAGGTACCTTATTTAAATGCAAATAGTATCTTGAATGTCATACAATTCTCATTTAGAGACATAAGCAATCTAATAGTTTAAAAAACAAAATTGATAAAAGTAATTTATTAAATGGATATTTTTGTTAAATTTATGACCTTCCTGGAACTACTTTAGTTAAAATATATTTCTCACCACATAAATAAAAATAATCCTATCTAATAAGGAGGGAATATGCTAATTGACTGCCCCACCCTCAAAGATGGCAGTGCCCACAGCCAATAAGGAGGGAATATGCTAATTGACTGCCACACCCTCAGAGATGGAGGCGCCCACAGCCAATAAGGAGGGAATATGCTAATTGACTGCCATGCCCTCAAAGATGGCGGCACCTAAAGCCACAAGATGGTGGCATGAGAGGGCAGTTAGGGGCAACCAGGCCAGCAGGGGAGGGCAGTTGGGGGGGATAGGGCTGGCAGGGGAGCAGTTAGATGTCGATCAGGCCAGCAGGGGAGTGGTTAGGGGGTGATCAGGCTGGCAGGCAGAAGCAGTTAGAGGCAATCAAGCAGGCAGGCAGGCGAGTGGTTGGGAGTGAGCAGTCCTGGATTGTGAAAGGGATGTCTGACATCTCCCGAGGGGTCCCAGGTTGGAGAGGTTGCAGGCTGGGCTGAGGGACACCCCCGCCCATGCACAAATTTTGTGCACCAGGCCTCTAGTGTATTATATAAGAAAGTAAGGCAAATGCAATGACTCAGCAAGTTGCCAAATATCGGAACATGGCTTTATTCTCAGCCTTAAGGCAAGTTTCTACTTGACACCAAGAGTCTCAATAGATAATGAAACCAGTAATATTCCAGAAAGAAGGTAGATGCAAAAATAATTGCAGGGGATTGCAGTAACTTCTTGTGAAAGAAAAATGTCTCTACATCTTGGAAGCACATCTGAATTTTGTTTAAACTTTGAATGTTTGAAGGTTCCTCCAGCTGTATTTGCTCCTGATTAATATAAAAATCTTCCTAAATTCACATACCAGGTTTCCAAATTATTTAATTTCTTCACTCTTAAAAGACAAGGAAAAAGTCTTTTTTTCCTTTAATATAGTAAATTATTCTAAAAAGTAAATACAATAATAAAATTATGTCAGCATAACAAAATCAGCTTTCAGTTTTATCTCTAAAATTTAAAGGAAACTTTAGCAGCATGAGAAAATAGTGCAAGTTCTGACTATTTTCTGTATCTCCCTATTTCTATGGTCTGGAACTGAAACTGCTAATATAGACGACTGCATACTGGAAACATGGAACATATTTCTATCCCAAAAGGACAGTAACCAAAAGTGTATCTTTAAAAATTGGAAGTCTACAAATCTGTACAACCCTGCCTTATGGCATTTCACACAGAATGCAATTTATTCTTCAAATTGAGTAACAGTCTCATAAGAGAATAACACTATAAAAACAGACAATACCCCTGCTGTGTAGGACCTCAATATTTCTTGCTGCCACATAAAGGAAAGTACTCAAAGAGATGACAGAAAATCATAACTAGAGTAGGAAATAAGTTTTAAAGTGTGTATTTCTCTACAAACAACAGTAAGAAAACAGAGAGAGAAAGAAAATCAACTCAACAAACTATTTCAATGAGAAACTATCAAACTATATGACAAAGAATAATCTTTAGGACAATAAGCGTACTATTTTCATAAGGAATTAGACCAGATACTCAGCATCTTTAGGACAATAAAGAGATGAGTAAAGATTTAAGGATGTCCTTACACTAAAAAATAACAATAATAATGTCTTTTTAAAAGATGTTTTATGGCCTATAACATAAGAATAAAATAATCACCAAGTTATAAAACATTTTCCACCTAATTGGGCTTGATGGTACTTCCAATAATGGAAAACTAAGGCTCTACGTTTGGTATTAATGATTATAAAGAGCTCATCTCACGGTATCACTGTTAACTTCAGAAAATAGTAGCAAAGGCTAGCATTTATTAAATATCTATGATGAGCCAAATGAGTGCTGCTCTAAGTACTTTAATATTTCAGTTCATGTAAATCCTCACAAAATAAGTTATTACCTTTGTTAGATCTGATCAAATAATTGAATCAACACCCTCTCTCCTGGGAACTGACCTTTAGGCCACTTCACAAGGGACATTCCCTTTAGCTTAGACCACATTCCACTTGCTAAGACCATTATCTTTCCCTTCTGGACCCACCCAGAGAATTCTCCACCCAGAAAAAGCCTGCCTAGAGTCCCTTAAAATCTCTGACTCCCAGTCCCTGGGTGCTGGCACCATTTTGTGGCTCAGCCCATCTGGTTTTCCAGATGACCTAATAAATTCATAATTCTTTATCCCTTTTGGCCTCATGCGTTCCTCTTTCAGCCACCCTAGCAATCTTACTCCTCTTACAGATGAGATAATAAAGGCACAGAGAATTTAAATGATTTATCCAAATCACATAGCTGGTGATTTGGGTAAATCATTTAGATATTAGAGCCAATATCTAAACCCACTTACTCTGACACCTGGGCCCACCTGGTTAAACACAGTTCATTATGTCTTAGCAAGCTTAATGAATTCAAAGAAACTTGGATAGAACAACAAAAATCTAAAACAAATATTAACTTTTTATAGTCAATTCCACTTATTTTCTGTCCTTTGTGATCTTGTATATTAATTTTTCTTCTATTATATTTTAAGCATAAAATCGGCTTCACCTTGCAAAGCTTGGACAAATATTCATTTTAATCAAGGCCATAAATGACACTATCAAGAAAAAAATCCGACATCTTCCTTTTCTGATCACTTCCCCTGTCAGTATTTTGTTTGGTCCATCTAGGTACAGAATTATCATGAAGACTACTGCAATTATTTGGCCATAGGCCTGAGATCCAGCTCATTCTTCCCAGTCTCTGTGGGGTACACATCAATTAAGTAAGATATCTTAGAAGCATAAGAGTCACTGGCTCGCCCTAACCGGTTTGGCTCAGTGAATAGAATGTTGGCCTGCGGACTGAATGGTCTGAGGTTCGATCCTGGCCTAGGGCATGTACCTTGGTTACGGGCACATCCTCATTGGGAGGTGTGCAGGAGGCAGCTGATCGATGTTTCTCTCTCATTGATGTTTCTAACTCTCTATCCCTCTCCCTTCCTCTCTGTGAAAAATCAATAAAATATATTAAAAAAAAATTTTTTTTAAAAAAAGAGTCACTTGGCTCACTAGATTGCCTAGTGCCCAGTGGCCAGACTAATTCCATGACTTCTCAACATAGAATTGTGGATGAAAAGGGGCCACGTGCTAACCTGACTATCTCAGGAAAGGCCTGTGCTGTGGCCTTGCAAACTCAAGAGACCTAAAGTAACCACAAAAGATGGTCTCTGAAATTAAAACCTTTAATTAAAAAGCAGTTTATAGTGGGTAGTCATGTCCTAGGTCAGTATCTTCCCTGACAAAGATGAACTTCCATCTTTACTGAGCCTATTGTCTTTTTGCATCTGACATAACATACCTGTGGAATGTCAGGGTGACTTGTAACTTCCCTTTTTTCCAGACCCCTCTGGTCACAACAAATGGCACCAGGGCAGAGACCACAAATTCCCTCATTATTATTGTTATCGTGTTAATTGTCAGCTGTTAACTATCTTGTACCCGCCCATGTAAAAGAAGCACATGTCTATCATTTCACTTTTTACCCAATCCCAGAGGTCCCCCCCTTTTATTTCTCCCACCTCCCTAGTCTATCACCAATGGATTTCATGTAACCCATTTACATCTCCTCCTTTGATGGAAATTTACAAAACTAAGTGAAAAGCCACCATGCTTCCGGGCATTGTCTCAATGCATTGAGATTCTGCTTCCTGGCAATTGTCGACAGTTTGGCTTAAATAAGCTCACAAAAATTCTTTACAGGTTTGAATGTTTTCTTACATTAATAGAAATAAAACAAGAAAATTGAACTCTGTAAAACACTATACCTACCTACACTTGCCTAAATTTGGAAGATGGGCACCTACTGAAATCCAGCTTATTTTTCTTTCCCTATCCACATGCATTGCTAAGACATCACATGAGCTAGCACAAATTATAACTCATGGTAGGGTTTCCAATCCCACAGGTAAGGAGCTTGGAAATTGCCACTGTGTCCTAACAAGTAAAACGCTGAACAAACTGAAAAATCAACATGACCTCTTGGATCCACAATAGAGATGAGGACACAGAAAAAACTGCTCCTCCAAGACTATAAACAGGCAGGCAGGTACAGGAAGTCAGGGCTCACAGGAGTAGCTTGAAAAGGCCTGGGGAACCAGAGCAGGAGTAAGAAAACGTGAACTGTAATTGATGAATTGCTGGAAGCTCAGTGCAGACAAGGCTGACATTCAAAAGCTCCAGGGGGATCCAGCCATAGAGGGCCCCCTCACTTTCGTGAGTTTTAACCACCAAGAGCTCAACCAGGTTCTCTCAGTAAATACCAGAGAAAAATCTGCTTCCATCAAAGGAAGGGGAAGAGAAAACATTTTGAAATACACTAGAGTTCTCAATTCTTAACAAGGCCTGCCTTCAAGGGAAACTAGTTAACCAGATCCTAACCAGCTGGGGTATTATCAGAGCCTAACTGACCAGTGATGTCAACTCCAGCCCAGTCTAGTGACCCTGTCCCACAAAGCTGGGAGAAAAAAACAGGAACACTTGTGAAGCTCACAGTCCGGAGGCACCGGCTCACTAAAAGTCATGATAAATCTTTCCCTCACTTTGTGATACTTTTTTTCAAACTTTACAAATACAATAAATTTATTACAAAATTACCAAGAAAGGAAGAAAAAGATCTTTTGTATTACTGTCTGAGTGTGTGTAGTGTGTTTGTGTCTGGAGTGGGGGTGGTGGGAAGTGAGGGGAAGATTAGAATAAAGCTGTTCAAAAGAGCATGTATTTAGTTAAGAAGAAAATAAAAGTGGTACTAAATCTAACACTCAAGTAGATAAAGCTTCAACTATCTTCACAGGAAATAAATGAATAGCACTAATAGCTGGATCCAATTTATAAGGCACTAAACGGATATCATAAGAGGAAGGGAGGTAATTAATCTTCAGCTAGAACAATGAAAGATCAGCTGCAGTATTAACACAGCCACAATCTAAGACACCGAAGGTGCTTTGCCTTCCAATGTATTAATCAAAAACCATCCAGAATTAGGATGTTTAATTATTTGCAAGAACTCGTTGTATTTTTTATCTCTGCATGAAGCCCAGATTATTGTACATAAAAGTTTCCTTTTTATTGCCTACTCTATTGAGATTATAACAGCAATATTAATAGTCTCTGAGTATAGATATTAGATATTTGACTTCAAAATTACTGAACAAAGGTAGAGTTTTCATGATTAAGCATTTGATTTCAAACTTAATAAAGCTACAGTTTTAGTGACTCTTTGAGTATTTGGTCTAATATTTTTTAAGTCTTAAAATTTATAGCAAATAGTTTTATTGGTTCTGATAAGAAAGTTAAAGTCACCATAGTTAAAGGCAGGAAAAAACTACCCAAACATTCGTTCCATTTTGCAAGAGATTACTTCAAATGTGTAACATTGGCAATGAGGAAAGTTTTCTTCAATCTATGCCACTTTACAAGCACATAAAATGAAATGAGACAGTGGAAGATCACGTCAATTCAAGCACATTCTTTACCTTGCAATATTGAACAACTTTATACTTAGAAGCTTTGTGAATTATCAAAGCTCTACCATTATCAAAATGACATCATCATCAAAATAGCATCAGTTGCCATTTTTCCAATAAACAACTTTTAAAACAGGGGTGTCTTTCCGCCCCTGCTCTTCTTACACATACACTTCCCATCCAGTTTCAAAAGACTGTGTCCAAAGTCTCTAATCCCCTCCACTCCCTCTATCACCTTGACTATCCCCCTAGTATATTTCACAAGTATAATCACATTTGGCTTTGAACTGTTTCTCCAATTCAATCCTTTCTTATATTTATTTATAATAGTCGAAAAGTTCTTAACACATGTAGATTAATTGTGCCATACACTTTCATCTATAAATCTTCAAGGTTTTCTCTTCATCCTAGAGGTAAAACCCAAACTCATTAGTATAGCAATCACTGCTTGCAATGAGCTGACCCCACTTACTATCTAGTTATATCTCTTATATCATTCTTTCATCTCTCTATTTCAGTCAAGCTACCAAATATTACTTGAAATACTCTATAGATATTTGCCAGTGCACTTCTTCCTTCGTAGAATTCCTGTCCCCGTCAACTGCATTACAATTGGAAAACTCCCACTATACTTTCAAGACCCAAGTAAAGACATGTGTTCTTTTTCTTTTTAAAATATACTAGAGGCCCGGTGCACGAATTCATTTACCAGTGTCCCTCTGCCTGGCCTGCAGGATTGGGCTGAAACTGGCTCTTCGACATCCCTTGAGGGGTCCCGGATTACAAGAGGGAGCAGGCCAGGCCAAGGGACCCCATCGGTGCACAATCAGAGCTGGGAAGGGATGTGGGAAGTTGGCCAACCAGGGAGGGGCCACGGGAGGGCTCCAGGGCATGTCCAGCCCATCTTGCTCACTCTTGATTAGCCAGATCCCAGCAGCAAGCTAACCTACCGGTCAGAATGTCTGCCCCCTGGTGGTCAGTGCATGTCATAGCGACTGGTCGACTAGTTGACTATCTGCCTCCTGGCGGTCAGTACGCATCATAGGGAGTGGTTGAGCAGCCTTAGCATATCATTAGAATATTACGCTTTGATTGGTTGAATGGCCAACCAGATGACTGGACACTTAGCTTATTAGGCTTTTATTATGTAGGACTAGAGGTCTGGTGCACGAAATTCGTGCATGGAGAGGGGGAGTCCCCTCAGCCCAGCCTGCACCTTCTCCAATCCGGGACCCCTTGGGGGATGTCTGACTGCCGGTTTAAGCCCGATTCCTGGGATCAGGCTTAAACCGGCAGTCGGACATTCCTCTCACAATCCTGGACCACTGGCTTCTAATCACTCACCTGCCTGCCTGATAGCCCCTAACTGCCCCCCACTGCTGGCCTGATCATCTCTCATTGCCTCTGTGTGCCGGCCTGATCGCCCCTAATTGCCCCCTGCTGCCAGCAAGGTCACCCCCAACTGCCCCCTCCCTGTCAGCCTGGTCACCCTTACTGCCCACCTTGCCAGCCTAATCACCCCCAACTGTTCCCCTGCTGGCCTGGTTGCCCCCAATGGCATCCCCCGCCCTGCTGGCCTAGTTGCTCCTCACTGCTCCCCCTTCCAGCCTAATCACCCCAACTACCCCCCTCTGCAAGCCTGATTGCCCCTAACTGCCCCCCCACTGGCCTGGTCACCCCCTACTGCCCCCCCTGCCAGCCTGGTTGCCCCATGCAGCCTGCTGTTCAGTTGTTTGGTCATCCCTCACTAACCCCCCTTTTGGCCTGGTCACCTCACACAGCCTGCTTGTTCAATTGTTTGGTTGTCCCTCACTAACACCCCTGTCGGCCTAGTTGTAGGCAGCCATCTTGTGAGGGTGTGGGGTTAATTTTCATATTACCTCTTTATCATATAGGATTTTTATTGATTTCAGAGAGGGAGAGAGAGATAGAAACACCAATGATGGCAGAGAAGTATTGATCAGCTGCCTCCTGAATGCCCCCTACTGGGGACCGAGGCCACAACCCAGGCATGTGCCCTGATCAGGAATCAAATCATGACCTCCTGTTTCATAGGTTGACACTCAACCACTGAGCCACACTGGCCAGGTAAAACATGTATTCTTTACCTGATTCCTACTACTCTGCCCAAAAGTATGACCATATCTTTATTCTTAACCATAACTGCATTATAGTTGACATTTCTTCTCTCAAGCTTTTGTATGCCCCAAAACAAAAATAGTATTTAGCACATTGCAGGTGCTCAATAAATATATGCTGCATTAATTAATAAACTTTAACTTATTAGTAGAACAGTATGCCCAACCACTTGTAAGCTGAGTTCCCAGTGATTTTCACTTTTGTCTTCACATGCCAACCTCCAGCAGGCTCACTGTTTTCTCATTCTTCAACCCATGACAGACTCTATTCTAATCTTTATTTTTATTTAATAAAAGTAGATAGGGTAATATTTTGGTATAAATACAAAAAAGAAAGTTCATTACTTTTAAAAAGTGGTTGTCGGAAAACAATCCTCCATGAATTGTTAGTATTTTTGCAACTTGCAAATAAAGGTACTTTCTGACCTTTTGTGCCAAACTACTTTTTTAAGTATATTGGCTTAGAAAACAGCCTTCAAGGATGGTGTTCTCCCTTCAAAAAAGATTGCAGATTTGTTAATTATCCAGTGTAAAAAAGGTAATTCCTTCTTCCAGGGCAAAGGTTGGTCAGAATTGCTTGCAGCTCATTATAAAAGATTCAGGTTCCCTAAACTCAGTGTTTCTCAGCTCTGACATAAATCATCCTCATGGGCTTAGGGTCAAAGGGAGGGAGTGGCAAGGTCACTGCTACAAACATGAAGCCCATGCTTCTCAACGTGGGGGTCAGGGTGCAGACTTCTTCTCATGGGACCTTGTCCAACAAAGATGAAGAATAAATTTGTGGACTAACAGATTTCTTTAATAAAAATGTAGAAGTGTACTAGAAGCACATACAAACTCCATCTGGAAGGGTGTCCCCAAAGAGGACCTCCTAGAAAGGGGCCCCCAAATGGGAAAAAACCTGTTCTCTCTCTCTCTCTCTCTCTCTCTCTCTCTCTCTAATGGGAAACAAATCTAAATCCAAAAATCTGATATCTAAAAATCTGTAAATCTATAATCTAAAAAAATATTTCTCATGCCCCTTTGTCTCCAGTTTATATATGCTGTAGTTTTTGTTTGAACCTGACCCTTTCTAATTGGACCTTTCCTAATTTAGGACCTCCATGCTTTCCTCATCGGTCATTTTGCTACATAGAATCAGTTTCAAAGGCCAAAGCTCACATGGTGCCCCCCTCATTTTCTCCCTTTATCTTGCAACATTCCTCTATCTTCCATGAAAATATGTTTCCTTCCCGATATCCTGTGACTTTTCTTCATCCTCTGTGAATGTATGCCTTCCTCTCCCCTTACCTTGTGGTGTTTATCTATCCTCTGTACAAAATAAGCATTTTCGGTCTCCAAGCCCTCATCTATGCATTACTCTCCCACAGACCCTCTTTATTTCTAAGACTCTCTACACCAGCCTATTTTGTCTCTCAAATTCCTTTCACTTCTTGTGGTGCTATGAGGGATAAAGTCCTTTGTTTCTAATTTGGAATCTCATGTCTTCCTCCAGCTTCCACGAAAATATGCATGGCTAACTTGCTATTTTATGAAGAGTTTTCATCAGTGAGGATGAGATGCTAATAGAACCATGGCTTTCTAGAAGGAAAAAAAAATGAGAGCCTCGTGGACCTATATTAGGAATATTAAAAGATACCCTGAGATTTTGGATAAAATGCTCTTACTAAAGGTGAGCAAGAGTTGGGGATGGGCAAGAAATAAGTGTCTGATACTGCCCCACCCTTCAACAAATGCTCAGCAGCTGAGAGACTGATGAAAGGTAGAACTTAATCATGCTGCCCCAATAGTAACTTGATTGTTTGTCACTGTCCTCAGACAGGAGGAGATAAGAATGTTATCATGAAAATGGGGCAGCAAACATCCTATGAGTCAAGGATTCCCTCAAGCTGAAATAGATTGTGTCAGTAATGATGAACCTAACAGAGACATTGGGTAGGTCAAAACCATTAAAGGCTTTTTTCAGTTGAGCCATGTGCAGTTCCAGGAACACTTGAAACCAAAAGTAAATGTGCCATGCTTACTGGTGTAGAGTCATTCTCTCCCTCCATGTTCTCTGTCTCTTTCCTCCCAATACCCTAATCTCAGTTGCTTTATGGAGAAACATAATTAGGGATGGGCTGTGGTTTCCTGTCTTCATGAGGTACCAAAGAAAACCATATGTACCTATACAAGTATACTGAGAAACTTCAGGGACAAGAGGTCTCAAACTTTTAGGGCTATGTTGAATATAGGCACCCAATTTACCATCCTATGTGTTACTGGACAGCCCCCTGAGTCGGAAGGGGGGGGCTATCCCCACCTCAGCTCTTGTCAGTCTCATAAGAAAATTTTCAGATGAGAGACAGACAGCAGCATTGAAGCAAAGCAAGCAAATTTATTATGGAGCAAAGCAATCAAATTTACTAAAAACGCACTTGGCATACAGCACAAGAGGGTAACCTAGCTTGTCTGAGCACCCCACTTGGTGGAGGTTTAGGGTTTTATACTTTTCTGTCTACAGATTTCAAGGTCCCTCTGCCCATAGGTAAACAAAGATACTGCTATCAGGCAGGACATTCCAAGAGCTTGGAGATTAGCTCTTAGGTGTCCAAGGGCAAAGTCTGTACTGCTCTTTTCAGATCATCTTCAGTCAGACAACGATATGCTTTTCATTGAAAAACTCACTCAACAACTGCTTAAGAGTCAAGATATTTAATGGGCCTTACACACTCCCTGACATCCCCAAGTATCTGCTTTTACTTAGTTTTGAAATTACCTCCTCAAAACCAACTTCAAACATTTTCTGTCTTTAGCTTTCTCAGCCTCCCCCTGCCCACACACCTTAGTAAGGTAGTTTGGTCATTAAATGTGGCCATCTCAGACCCTGGTCAGATAGCTCAGTTGGATAGAGCATTGTATTGATACACCAGGTTGCAGGTTCAATCTCCAGTCAAGGCACATACAATGAATGTATCAATAAGTGGAACAGCAAATCTATGTCTCTCTCTTCTCTCTCTCTCTCTTTCTCAAATCAATAAATAAAAAATAAAGTAGTCCTAGCCTCTTGGACTCAGTGGATAGAGCTTCGGCCTTCAGACTAAAAAATTGCAGGTTCCTTTCTGGTTAAGGACATGTACCTGGGTTGCAGGCTTGATCCCTTGGCAACAATCCATGTGTCTCTTATCACATGGATGTTTCTCTTCTCAATCTCTCCCCCTCCCTTTCACCTGTATAAAAATCATTGGAAAATATCTCCAGGTGAGGATTAATAAAATAAAAAATAAAATAATAATCCTATCCTATATAACAAAGAGGTCTTATACAAATTGACTGTCATGCTCCCACACAAGATGGCCGCCCCCATGTGGTCAAAGATGGCTGTCCCCATGTGGTCAAAGATGGCCACCACAAGATGGATGGCAGGGGAGGCCAGTTGGGGGCAACCAGGCCTACAGGGGAGGGCAATTAGGCTGGCAGGGGAGGGCAGTTGGGGAGGGGCCAGACCTGCAGGGGAGGGCAGTTGGGGGTGACCAGGCTGGCAGGGGAGGGCACTTGGGGGCAATCGGGCCAGCAGGGGAGTGCAGTTGGGGGTGATCAGGCCTGCAGGGGATAGTAGCTGTGGGGGACCAAGCCTGCAAGGGAGGGCAGTTGGGGGCGACTGGGCCTGTAGGGGAGTGGTTAGGGGGTGATCAGGCTGGCAGGCAGAAGCAGTTAGGGGCAATCAGGCAGGCAGGCAGGCGAGCAGTTGGGAGCCAGCAGTCCCCAATTATGAGAGGGATGTCCAACTGGCCGTCAGACATCCCCAGAGGGGTCCCAGATTGGAGAGGGTGCAGGCTGGGCTGAAGGACACCCACCTCCAGTGCAAGAATTTCATGCACCAGGCCTCTAGTAATATAATAAATGTAGTCATCTCAGAAAGGCATAATCCTATCTCAGCCACTTCCTGGATGCTGATGATGACCAAAGAGAGGGGGTAGCTATAGAGACAAATTTTGAAAAGTGTGAGATTCTATTCTCACCATTCTGGGCCTGATGTTGCTTTCTTTTTCCTCAGAGTAACCCTAGACTGGCTTGGTTGTAACATCTTCTTTTAGGCTGCCAAGCCAAAATGGAGCCTAGGAGATTTAAACTGAGTTATAAATTTTTTTAAAGGTATAACTATTTAAACGGACACACTGACTTTGTAAAGATGAAAGTAGAGCAACAACCTTGGTACCTGGGGAAGGAACACCTTTGATACCAGAAAGAATGAGGAGAGGAAGAAAATTAATGACCATTTCCTTTCATAACCTCCTGTGTAGCCTTCTTCATAAAAGAAAATGCTCCAGTGTGGCTCATCAAAACTTAGGTTTCATGCCTTAAATTCAACCCCTTCCAGATGGGCCAACCCCTTCCAGATGACTCTGACCATAATTTCATTGCCATTCCTCTTAACTTTCTGAAAATATATATCTGAAAGAACACTGGATGGCCTTGACTCCCAAAATTTGTCTTCTCCACCCAAATTGCTCATCATTCTGTTGGACAGAAAAATGTCAACCGGGGGATAGTGTGTAAAAACTGGTAGTCCCTCTAAAAATAAGGAATAGACTCAATTATTCAAACTTGGATCCCTATAGCCTACAATCCAGCCAGATGATGACACTGGAAGCATTCTCAACCTATGCCCCATGACTGATGTAGGTTCTGTATGAGTAGAACCATCAATTATAACAATACTTTTTTAAAAAAATCCTTACCCAAGGACATGCTTAGAGACAGGAAGGGGGAGAGAGATAGAGAGAAGAACATTGATGTGAGAGAGAAACATCAATTGGTTGCCTTCCATCATACCCTGACCGGGGATCAAACCCACAACCCAGGTATGTGCCCTGACCAGGAATCAAATCGGCAAACATTTGGTGCACAAGATGACACTCAACCAACTGAGCAACTCCAGCTGGGCTAAACAACACTTCTTTCCTGGGGCACCCTTAAGATTATATTTTTCATATGGAAGCAAGGCATTAATATGGCTCCCTCCACCCCCAAATTGTGACAGGCACTGTAGTGGGGTTCAAAAGAGACCTTCAATTTTTATGGAAACACTCCTCAGGCCAGGGAGGCATTCAGTTCAGCATTGAACTTACTGACCAGGGTTGATATGAAATGAGAGAATTGCGCTAGATTTCTTCTTTGCCGGACAAGGGGGGAGCTAGGAAATCTCTAATACATCTTTCTATACCTGGATTAATTCCTCAAGCCAAGTGGAAAGGTCAATACGGAAACTTAAGGAGAAACCATCTGGCTTTCTAATGATTCATGAAGGCAAGGCATGGTTGAGATAAATAGTACATGTTAGCCTCATTCTTCTGCTTGAAATCTTGTTGGAAATAACCTTAATTAAATGCTTTATAAGATTAACTAAATAGATTTGGTCCCAGTTTCTGTCAGGTACATAAACTAGAGTGTTATACTATTAAAAATAACTGTCATGACAAAGGCAATGCAGAAACAAGGGATGCAATTATCTAGAGACAATTCTTCATGGATATCACATATTTTTGCAAACTTTGTGAGCAGGTCACTGACTACCACTAACTATGTTTTTTTCTGGACTCTTTTTAAGACTGTCTGTATATAAAATAGTCTTGAAATATAGAGCTAGTATGTCTCTCTCCAATAAAGAGTAAATAAACCCTCAAAAATAAGAAAATGTCTCTTATAGGGCAAAGGTTGGACATGTCTGCTTACAGTGCATTATAATATATTGGGGTTACTTAAGCTTGGGGTTTCTTAGCTATGATGCAAACTCACTACATATACAGCATCTACTTGAGCTCCTCTGTACCGCCTTATCTTGAGTCTTGGGAGCCAAGGGGAACTGATACACACATGAAGCTCATACTGCTTGCTGTGATGGGAGTCCTTTGTCTCTGACCCAAGAGTCTCAAATTTCTTGCCAGAATTCATAAAACTGCAGCAGGCTAACTCTTTAGCTTTCTAGTAGAGTAAAATTTCAGATCCTTTACAATTCTCAATAATCATCAGCATTTTCAAAGCAAATTTATATACTTAGTATAGAAGATTAGAGGAAATTCAGAATGAAAAAAAAACTGCATATAATTTCCCTAGTTATTGTTGTTAATAAGTACACTTTTTCCCCTAAGAGACAAATTTCCCCTCTCAGTTAAGCAGCGATATATACAAGAGCATAGTTCTCACTGGACTCCAACTGAAAAAAATATATACATATTTTTTACTTAATTTGCAACTTAATTTAGACAGACATGTTTTTATATCATAGGTACAATTTGGAAATTTTATATTTTTCCATCAAAATATTAAGATACTAAATAACAGAGTGACAATTGTTTAGAAAATTTCTTCTTAGAAGTTATTAAAGTGGGATTATAATTCTTAGTATATTGCTTTGCCAGTTGAGCTATACAATATATTTGTCTATGATGAACCATTCATGCAATTCCAGAAATGTGTACTAGAAAAGGAAAAACTACAAGCAGTATCCAATCCCATGGCAATTATACTAAACCTCATGAGTGTTGTATATTTTTGTATTTTGTGCAAACATGTGGTCATTTAAATTTCGCTATGTATATGCCTGTTTAACAGAATGAATGTGCCAGAATATGAGTAATTAAAGCTGTTATGCTTTAAGATCATTCATGAAATTATTTATAAAACTTTTGCAAACTGGATTGTTTCCACAATTGTTGAGAATGTACTTCCTCCTTTCTGGAATAGATAACGGAAATATATATTCTCTGGGACATGTGAGTATAGAGGCCCAAAGGGGACACAGGCCTTGGGAACAGCTGTTTTGGGGGCCTTACTTCTTGTAAACGTTAAGCCTAATTTCTACTAATTATAACCAGCGCATATGGATGTAATACTAGTAGGGGCATCTCAGTTAAAAATATCAGTATGTTAATGTATTTGGGTTCATTTAAAGTTTATAATTAGAACAACATAAGAATAATGATTCAAACTTCCTATGTCTTCTAGTTGGCAAACATCCAAGTAAGGTAATTCAGTTGGTTGCTGTTTTTGTCTCAAGTAAGTTTTATAACTGATTCTTATTGTTATAAAGTAGAATCAGAAATATTCCAGAGATAATATTTAAACAATATTTTAGATAATAGAAACAAGCTATACATGTTCTTATGAATATGCCTTGTATTAATTATTTTATATTTATTTATTTAATCTTCACTCAAGTATATATTTACATTAACTTTTTAGAGGGAGAGAATTGTGAGAGAGAAACATCGATCAATTGCCTCCCATGTGCACTCCACCCGGACACCTGAACCTCAACCTAGATATGTGCCCCACTAGGAATCATACCCATGACCTTTTGGTGTATGGGACAATGCTCCAACCAACTGAGCCACTTGGCCAGAGCTGTGTTAATTATTTTAATTGAATTTCAACATTATAAAAGTATTTCACTCATCCAGCTGCTGGATCTATATATACAAAAATGATAATATTTTTAAATCAGAATTATTAACGCTGGTATTACACATAAATTTCTGAAGTATTATTTTACTACTAAATTATAGTTGGGGGTTCTCATTAAATATCAACATTTTTCAATATGATTCATAAGTTTTGAAGTATGAGTTATATGTCACCAAATGTTATTGCATATATTTGAAATAGACTGTGTAAGGTAAAACTTGGTTTCACTTGGTAAACGAGTGTGTGTTTATAAAGTCAATAGTTAAATGGCTCCACTATTTTTATCCTGATGATAAGCAAGTCTATTGGGTTGTTGAACTTCTTATAAGAAAAAAGTAAAAAGATGGAGGAAAGGAGGGGAAGGGAAGAAAAGAGAAGGGAAGCTAAGGGAGAAAGAGAAAGAGACAGAGAGATCAAGGGAGAGAGAGAGAGAAACAAATAAAGGAAGGAAAGAATGAAGGAAGGAAGAAAGCAAAAGGAAAAAGAAGGAAGAAAGAGAGGGAGGGAAGAAGAAAGAAGAAAGGGAAGGGAAGAAAAAGAGAGAGGAGGAGGAGGGAGAGGAAAGGAGGAGAGATAGGGAGAAGGAAGGAAGGAAGGAAGGAAGGAAGGAAGGAATAAGCAGCCATCTGCCAATTTAGCATGTTGTTTAATATTTACCCTTTCAGTTTCACTAAATATAACTAAAATCAGCCCGAAAATAACCTGCTTTCCATCAGAAAGCAATTTACTTAAGTATGAGTGCTTAACTTTATGTTTAATTACCCACATCCACATTTCTAAATGGCATTGAAGTTCAGGTGTGTGGATAATCGAGGGAAAAGGATTTCCCAAATGAGACTATGGAGAGGGCTTGAGTATGTTCCAAAGAACTGTTGTCCATGGAGTCTAAGTGTTCGATTCAAATTTCCTGCTAATATTAAAAATTAAGTTATAATAACCATGATCTTGATTTTGACATCCACACATATAGGAAAGAAAATGATCTGCCCACTCCTTGAAAGAAAGCATTTCTTGCTCTTTCTCTTCAATAAAGTGATACAGCGTTCCCAGCACACAGAGATGCAGATCTTTGTCAAGACTCGGACTGGCAAGGCCATCACCTTGGAGGTCGAGCCCAGTGACACCACTGAGAATTCAGAACTAACACCCAAGACTAGGAGGGCATCCCACCTGACCAGCAGTGTCTGATTTTTGCAGGCAAACAGCTGGAGGATGGCTGCACTCTCTCTGGCCATAACACCCTATTATTATAGAGATAGTCTTTATACCAAGCAGAGACCCATTGTGTACACAAAGTAAAGAAGTACCCATAGGCTTTGTCTCTATTCACAAAAAGAGATAAACATTCCCCAGAATATAGGAAAGACAATTTCTTTTTTTTAATTTCAGCATTAGTGAGGTATAATTCACAAATACAACTGTAACATATTTAAAGTGTACATTGTGGTGACTTGATGTTCTTATACATTGTGAAAGTGATACCATTGCAATTAGCTAGATATTAATAATAGAAAAGGAGCAAAGGGAAGGCCCGATATTATAGGCATGTCATTTAGACAGCTTCACCAGGAAGCTACAACTTTACACTCCCAGGGTCCAACAGAGGGAAGATAGACACAGGCCCGGTAAAGTTGGGATGATTAGGGAAGGTGCATGCTGTCAGTCACACCTGGGAATAGAGGTCATTGTCCTGAATGGGCATGGCCACTGCTAGTGCTTAGAAGTTTGGGATATTTAATTCCCCAAAGGAAGAAACTATTGAGCTCTTATGCTCTTCTATTAAAACAAAATCTTTATTGTTTAAAGTATTACATAGGTCCTCCTTTTTACCCCATAAACCTCTTCTAGCCAGCTCCCGTGCTCCCCGCCCCCCCCAGACCCTCACCACCCCATTGTCTGTGTTCAGAGGTTATGCATACATGCATACAAGTTCATTGGTTGATCTCTTTCCACTCACCCTCCCCACTCTTATGCTCCTGTTACTCTTGGCGCATTGTGCTTGACTCCTGGCTTGCGGGTCTCTTTTGCTCCTGTTTCCCTGCATTCCCCCACATGGCCCACGGCCATATGGAGCCCACACACATGGACTAATGGGCTGTAACTAGCCTGACACTGTACTGGACCTGTCTCAAACATGGAAATGAAACTCTGGACACTGGCTTTTGCTTCCAGCTTTACTGAAACCCCAGCTATACTTTTTCCAAGACTGGACTAAGGGAAATGGAACTTTGGAAACACAGGGATTTAATTCCATGCAAATAAAAATCACTCATTCTCCCCTGCAAGTCTCAGAAAATTCTTTTTCTTGTGGTATTATAAAAACTCCACCCCCAGCAACACCCAGTGGGGAAGAGGACCCCCACTTGGTCAGGTATCAAAAGGATTCTACTCTCTTCCCATTCTCAATTACACAATAAAGTGTTATCAACAACAATCATCATGCTTTACATTAAATCCTTGACTCAATTTCATGTGACCTAAAAGAACCCAGAAAAGAGAAGATTTTATTTAATCTGCTGAAGCAAACCTCTTTACTTAAACTTCCTAAAAGTAATTAGTCAGATATCAGCTCCAAAATCTTCCTTGACTGCCTTTCCATGCCCCGTATTCCTTCTGTCTCAACCTAGAGATTCTTTTTTTGCTTTTGTTTTTTATTTTTATTTTTTGTTAATCCTCACCTGAGGATATTTTTCCACTAATTTTTAGAGAGTAGAAGGAAGGGGGAGAGACAGAGATAGAGAAACATCTATTTGAGAGAGACTCATCAATTGGTTGCCTCCCAAGGAGTCCCTAGCCCAGACCAGGGCCAGAGATTGAGCCTGCAACCAAGTTATGTGCCCTTGACCAGAATTGAACCCAGGATCCTTCAGTTCACTGGCTGATGCTCTATCCACTGAGCCAAATGGGCTAGGGCTGGACCTGGAGATTCTTGATTAGTAATCACTATCTCCTTAATGAGAAAAGTCAATTTCTCACAACTTTCTATACTGTATGTCATTCTATGAACTCAATCAAAGTTGGTTTTAGGTCTGAAAATGGTTTTCATCGTTCTCTTCCCACTATGAATTCAAGCATATGCTTTCCTTTCAGAGGTAAGCTTGAAAAAACAGTGACTCACAGCATTTGATTAATTAAATCCTCTTGATAAATACATCTCTGGCAGTGACAGCATGATGGCTATTTATCCTTAATCTTGCATTAGACATTTAACAGAACACACACACACACACACACACACACACACACACACACACACTCCATTGTCTGATGGCCAGGATAGGCATATTACACCTTGCAACTTGACCAGATTATCATTCTTGGTGTGCAGTGTCAGAGAAACCAGAAAAAAGTTCCCTCTTGAAGAAGTAAGAGGTTGACCTATGATGCATTCAAGAAATAAATAGCTCTACTACCTTAATAGAATTTTAATATACCTCAGTAGGCTTACATGGAACTTGTAATGACAGCATGTTTAAGAAAAATTAACTCTAGATATGTAAATTGATTGAGTGCTGAACTGTACTGCAGATATTAGAACTAATTTCCCCCGTCTGAATTTTACATTGACATTTATACCATTTTAATAAGAATCCATTATGAGTCTCATTTTCAGGGAAAGGATTCTATTAAATAAAACCAACCACATATGCATGCCAGGTAGAACAAGAAATAGATTTTAAATAGAAGTTAAATTCATAAATGTAAAGAGTGATAATAACACCTCATATTTGTATACTTTCAAAACCCTTTCAAGTATCCTATCTCATTCAGTCATCATAAAATTTTTTGGTAAAGAAAGATATTAATCTGGAGTGTAGGTCTGCCATCCTATGTATTTCTATTGTTGTTTGACAATATTATCTTATGAGTTGAGATTTGATCGAATTAGTCATTTTATTTTTATTTTTTATTTTGGAATTAAGTTACGCATTTTATAATGTTCTAGTTAAGTCAGTTGGGCTAAAGAATATTACATTCCCTCCTTTTTTATCATTGTACAGAACATGCTAATTTCCATAAAATGCCAGGTGGTCAATTTGCATAGATAAAACCCAAGAAATTGTGAGCTACACTGTGAAGTTTGGGAAGCAGGGGAGGGGAAGGCTGAAAAAAAGAATACAGTATGTGCTTATTTTCGTTTTTGATAAGCTACCTCAGGCAGTTTGAATGAATAATTGGGAACCAAAAAACTCTGTTCATTTTCTGAAATGTTGGGATTTTCAAATGAAAATTATCATATTTATATTTTAGGTACATTTAATGAAGTAAACAATAATAGAATAAAATAATAATAAAATAATAGAAAGTTGAATTTAGAACTATAGCATGGCTAAAAGTATAGTTTTAACTAATTAGAAATTTCATTTCCTAAATAGAGTATACTTACTTTATCCTTCTGTTTAAAACACTATATTAAAATTTATCAAGCGGGAGTGGGAGGGGTGGGTAGAGATTAACCAGAGAATTTTTTAAATATATTTTATTTATTTCAGAGAGAAAGAGAGAGTGAGAGAGAGATAGAAACATCAATGATGAGAGATAATCATTGATTGGCTGCCTCTTACAGGGCCCACACTTGGAACTGAGTTTGCAACCTGGGCATGTGCTTTGACAGGGAATCAAACCATGACCTCCTGGTTCATAGGTCGACACTCAACCCCTGAGCCATGCCAGCCAGGCTAACCTGAGAATTTATATGCATATATGCATAGCCCCTGGACACTGACAACAGTGTGGCGAAGGCCTGGGACGGCTGAGTGCAGGGTGAGAGGGGTCAATGGGGGGAAAAAAGAGTACATCTGTAATACTTTCAACAATAAAGATAAATTTGAAAAAATATGTCAGTTGGAGAAACAATACTGATTATTTGCATAAGAAGTTGAAAGGTAATGAATGTGAAAATACTTCAAGCTCCTTAAAGTAAAGCTAGTACAGTTGTTATACCTTCATAAAACTGGCATTAGGAAATGGAATGTAAACTCTTCTTGTATAAGACTTGCTAAGGGAGAAGAACAGGTGCACCCTTTGTGGGGTAGGGAAGCAAAATTTGCTCCCCTAAAATGAGTCTTTCTGGCATAAGAATTCTCTTAAGAAACTAAAGACTTAGGAAGAAACTTTGAACTTCTCCCTAGGTGCCTAAAATAACTTAGATAGGGGTCCTTTTCCAGAAAGAGGGCTATCACTGGAGCTAACAACAAATACATACACCCATGTAATTAATATTGAACACGTTAGCATCCCAGTATGGCTCCTAGTAGTCAATATCCTCCCCAAATCTAATCTAACTCCTATAAAAAAATACATTTTCACCATTAATGAACTTTATAAAAATGAGGTTACATAGTATGTTCTTTTTTGTGTCAGGCTCATTTTGCTCAACATTGTGTCTCTGGGATTCATCCATATACTGGCCTCTGTGTGATTGCATCCATGCAGTTATTCTAGTTTGCTCTTCCCATTGATGTATTCACAATATGAATGGGCCACAACATATTGATCCATTATTCTGTTGGTAGAGTTTTAATTGTTTTACTATGAGATTATTATGGATAAAGCTGCAGTAAACATTCTTTTGTATGTAGTTTGAAAACCATAAGCACTCATTTTTGGGGGGGATTTTCCCATGTCATAGTATATAGCTCTCAGAATATTATTTTGTTCATCTGTATAGTTCTAATCCCAGCATCATAACTGATATATCCTATATAATAAAGGCCTAATGTGCTAGGTGTCCAGTCATCTGTTCAACCAATCAAAGTGTAATATGCTAATGATATGCTAAGGCCACTCAACCACTTGTTACGATGTGCACTGACCACCAGGGGGAAGACTGGTAGGTTAGCTTGCTGCTGGAGTCTGGACGATCAGGACTGACCAAGATGGACTGGACACACCCTGGAGCCCTCCCACAGTCCCTCCCTGGCTGGCCAACCTCTCGCATCCCTCCCTGGCCCCGATCATGCACAGGTGGGGTTCCTTGGCCTGGCCTGCACCCTCTCACAATCCGAGACCCCTCGGGGGATGTTGGAGAGCTGGTTTCGGCCCGAACCTGCAGGCCAGGCCGAGGGTCCCCACTGGTGCACGAATTTATGCACTGAGCCTCTAGCCTATATAATAAAAGCCTAAGCGACCATTACGGCAGAATGACTGGAATGACCAGTGACTATGATGTGCATTGACCACCAGGGGGCAGACGCTCAATGCAGGAGCTGCCCCCTGGTGGTCAGTGCGCTCCCATAGTGGGAGCACCACTCAGCCAGAAGCCAAGCTCATGGCTGGCAAGCGCAGCTGCCATGGCGGAAGCCTCTCCCGACTCCATGGAAGCAGGCACAGTGGGCCAGGATGGGCGTGAGCAGCGCCTGGCCCCAATTCAGGCTCCTCCCTGGATGCCTGCCGTTTGGCACACTGCTACATCCCCCAAGGGGTCCTGGTCTGTGAGAGGGCACAGGCTGGGATGAGGGACCCCCCCCCCACCCAGTGAATGAATTTTGTGCAGGTCTCTAGTTGTTAAATAAAGGAACAAATAAATTTAGGAAACATTCAGAGTCAAAGAATTACAAAAAAGTTGCACCAGCTCCCTACCCCAATTCTGTCCTTCACAATACAATGCATCTCTGAAGATGCAATAGAAAATCATATAGAATAAATTTAAATAGCTTACCTCTCTGAGATTAATGTATAGGACCTAAATTTTCAAATATTACCATCACTAATTTTGAACACATATGCAAAATTCTTTAAATTATTCTGTACAAATTATCCATGATCTTTTTTGTTCTTTTTTTCTGTTTGTTTGTTGTTGTTTTTGTTCATCCACACCCGAGCATATTTTTCCACTGATTTTTAGGGAGAGTAGAAGAGAGAGGGAAAGACAGAGAGAAACATCAGTGAGAGAAACACTTCAATTGGTTACCTCCTGCACAAGCCCTGACCAGGGCTGGAGCTGAGGAGGAGCCTGTAACCAATGTACATGCCCTAGACTAGAATCAAACCCAGGACCCAAGCGTCTGCAGGCCAATGCTCTATTCACTGAGCCAAAATGACTAGGGCAAACTACCCATGATCTTAATAAGACAGTGTTTGAAATGGAACTTGTACAACAAAGAATATGAATATTATATTTTTGTAATTTAGGCATTAGGAATTCTGTACATAAAAATTGATCCGGAACTAGCCTGTACATCTGGAAATATTTTATAAACTAGATTAGAACCTCATGAGAAATCAAATGCATTACAGACTTAGTCTAAAATTTTAGCCTAATTATACTTCTCATACCCTACAAGAAGCAATGGTTTAAAACTGGATTGTCATCAAAGGCGTATGGTTAACCAAATGTGTGAAGAAATACCAGGTTTCAGAGTAAAACATTAGAATGTATATGCAAATTAAATCTATACCAAAGGACACCATACTTTAAATAGCAGCTACTTCTCATCACAGAACCATTTCAGTGTTATGGAGAAATCCAACTGTGTTTAGTTTGGGAGCCCAAAAGACAAAATCTTTTAATAACTACAAGGAATAATTTTTGTTAAATCTTTAGTACTTTGCATGACAATTTTCAATTTGAAGGCCCAAGGGACCTTACCTCCCCTTCTCTATATAAGATTATGAAGATGTCTTATTTTTTTATTGGTTTCAATTATTACTGAAAGAAAGAAAGAAAGAAAGAAAGAAAGAAAGAAAGAAAGAAAGAAAGAAAGAAAGAAAGAAAGAAAAAAGCCCAACATGTGGGCAATATGCTGCACTAGCTGGTGTTGCACAAAGATGTCTATATGTTGACCCAAGTGTAGAAGATGAAAACCTCTGCTATTATTAACTATGATTAAATATTTTCCAAGAGTCAGGTGTTATAACATTATCTGCTTTTCATCTTATATATTTTTTTAAAATATATTTTATTGAATTTTTTACAGAGAGGAAGGGAAAGGATAGAGAGTTAAAAAGCATCGATAAGAGAGAAACATCGATCAGCTGCCTCCTGCACACCCCCCACTGGGGATGTGTCTGCAACCAAGGTACATGCCCCTGACCAGAATCGAACCCGGGACCCTTCAGTCCACAGGCTGACGCTCTCTCCGCGGTGTTATAACATTATCTGCTTTTCATCTTATATTTAATATAGTTTCTATAAAGTGTGAAGTAGTAGAAATAAATGCACATATATTTTACTTATACAGTGACTTTAAAAGAAAATTTGTTTCCAGATACTTCATTGAACCGGGAGAAACATATGCAAAACCCATGGACACAGATAATAGTGTGGTGAAGGCCTGGGGAGGGGAAGTGAGTGGGGAGGAGAGGGACAATGAGAGGGAAAAGCAGACATCTGTAATATTTTCAAAAATAAAAATAAATTTAAAAAGTTGAATGATGGCAGCATTTACTAACAGGTCCTAAAGCTTTAGGCATTTCTCTTAATGTTATTACTTTTAAAATCTGTACTCATTTTAAACACCCTTGCCTGTATGTTTTAATATTAAACTAACTCGCTGGGGAAAATTTTTAAATACAGAAAACCAAACTGAACTGGGAAAAAGTTCATCTCTAATCCCATCTTGAGATAACTATAGTTGACTGTCTGGTTCTAAGAAAGATGGGAGTTGTTACTAGAAATGTGATAAAGGCCAAAAAGTTCTTGAGAATTCTGTGTTTTATGAAGAAAACAGACAGAATTGAACTTCTCTGAAGAATACTTGAGCAATTCTTGGGTGTTCTTAGAATAATTGTACTTTAACCAATTGCAACTGAAAACTCTAGGGGTCTGATAACTTTGGGATCATATGAGCTATATGTAATATGGAAGCAATTAAACCCAGGAAATGGTAAATAAAATGACAACAGAATAACTACAGGATAGAAAAGCTCACAAAGATTTTAAAGAAAGAGCCAATGAATCAATTTCCTAAACATTGCCATTGTCCACAACAACCTCTGTCTCTGAGCAAACACTTTCAATGGAAGAGAACTGAACAGTTTCTTGGGGATATTTCAAACCTTGACCCATGGTGCTACACATATTATAAAACTATAGAACAGGGCTTGTTAGGTGGGCAGAAGGAAAAAAGGAATCCTCTGCTGCTGAATATTCCAATTCTTATTTCCTCTAACCTTACTGTTTTCCTTATCAAATGTTTGGAGAAGAGAAAGGTTAAAAAAAGGAAGAGGAGAGGGGAGGAACAAGGATATAGGAAGGAATTGGAGATATAGGAAGAAAGAGACAAAGAGAAAATAATGAAAAACTCTTAGAAGGTTTCTACTGATTCCTCCTGAAAAACTAGAGAAAGTACAAGAAAGAAAATATTACTGTAGCAAAAAACAAAAGCAACCACAACAAACACCTGCCCCCCAAAAAACACTAAGGAGACTATAGATTTCCCTGAACTGGTCTGTGGTCAGGAAAACGTTTCTATTTGTCCTTTTCCCTTCTCCTGTTTTGGCTTGGGAAATCATTTCTTGCTTCTTGGTCACAAAAGCCATTTAGAGAGATAACAGCCTAGGCTACCAGCATCTACAGAGTAATCTCAGGGTATTGCAAAAACCCTGCTGGAGTGAAAAGATCCAAGCTGACCATCTTCTGTCCCCCAGCGCTCATCCAAGATGACTACTTTCTGCCTTTCTATCCTCAGGGCTAGTGGATTACAAACTAAGGAGACTTCTTTCTTCCTTCTCTCTTTTGGGAAGCTTCCCAAGAGGAAAAGCAGATAAACTACAAAAGGATAAGAATCAGTTTTCCTAAGATTTCTCTGTAGTAATTGTTCATGCTTTACTCCACTGAAGGGAAATAATTTTAATGTAAGAATTTTATATAGTCACTAGTGGCCCAGTGCATGAAATTCATGCACGTTAAAAGGGGATTAATTAGAGGAAATATTTTAATGTTGATATTTGCCCTTTCTCTATAATAGAAGTGTCAGAGATGAAAGAAAATTAGTAAATGTATATGAAAATCTACCTCCTGTCAGAGTCTGGGGCGCACCACTGGACCCAGAGTCAAGTCCCTGCCCACCCATGTGCGCCTTGAAATCGTGCGAGACCTAGACCCAGCCGGCTCCACCCCCATTGGGCTAGATCCAGACCCGGCCGGTCCCACCTTTGTCAAGCCCCACCAGGCGGGGTCGCAGCCTCAGGTCCCCTGGCCCAGCGCCAGGAGGGGATCACAGCCTGAGGTCCCCCATCAAGCCCCACCAGGCGGGGGCCGTGGCCTGAGGTCCCCCATCAAGCCCTAATGGGTGGGGGGCACACTTTGAGGTCCCCCATCAAGCCCTGCCAGGTGGGGTAGCATGGCCTGAGGTCCCCTGGCCTGGCACCAGGGCGAGGGGAGCAGCCTAAGGTCCCCTGTAAAGTCCCACGAGGGGGGGGGGTGATTGGGGGAGGGCGCAGCCTCAGGTCCCTGCTGATTGCTCATTAAGGCTGGTTACGGGAACTCGGACTCCACTGTGGGGGCAGCCATCTTTGTGGTGGAGTGATGGTCAATTTGCATATTCCCTCTTTATTATATAGGATATTATAGTTTAAGTATTAGGAAATGATAAAAAAAATCTACTCAGGCATATTATTTTGCCATATTAAAGTCACGTTGTAAACAATCATAAAGAAAGTATTGAAATAAAATGATAAAGGTAAATGTAAATTTTTTATAAAGTAACATTATCAAATACCTTGATAACATTTGTAATCTAGAAAGCTAGAATCAAAAAAAATAAAAAGAGAAAATGCATCTGTAATCAGCCAGGAATAAATTCTAGTAAATATCAACAATATGATGAATCATCATCTTGCAGGACAATCCATGAAATCAATATACTAAACTATTTGAACTAAAAAAGAAATTGACCAAAATATTCTTATATAAAAAGCACATTACAAAATTAAATAGCATCTCTTTAAAGAAATAATCATGAAATATAATAAAAATCAGATACTACTTACACACTATACATATCTAGGAATTATTCTAAACACAAATATTCAAGACTCTGAGGAATATTTTAAAACTAATGTTGGGCATAGATGAGCTGAATAAATGGAGATATATACTATGATCTTGGGCAAGAAAACTTAAATGTATAAATATGTCAGATCTTCCCTCTAAATTAAGATAATCCTAATTCTTTTGAAATTTTTGAGAAATTTCATGCATTTACTCTAAACTTAGAATGAAAAAAGAAAGATCCAAAAATAACAAAGTCTATATAAAATAGAAAAAGCAAAAGAAAATTGGCACATCAGATAGGTTCATACTTATACAGCCTTAGGTGTTCTTTTTTTAAAGAAAAAGAAAAAATGCTGCAGTATGTTATTGGCACAAGAACAGACCATGACCCAATAAAAGAAAAATAGAAAGCTCAGACACAGTCCTGTAAACAGATATATATGATAATGGTGGCAGCACAATCAATGGGCAAACAGAAGACTGCTTAGTAGATGGAACTGGGAACAATGCACTACATAGAGAAAAAGAAAACTGGATCTCTGTGTTCATCTCATCAAGCTCCAGTAATAGACCATCGACTGGGTGGCTTGTAAACAACAGAAATTTATTTCTCACAGTTTTGGAGGCCTTCTGGTTTCTAGACAACCATCTTCTTACAGCGTCCTCATATGACAGAAGGGGTAAAGGAGGTATTTGGAGTCTCTTTGATAAGGGCATAAATCCCATTCATTGGGGCTCCACCCTTATGACCTTATCAGCTTCCAAAGGCCACACCTCCTATAGAATGTCAATGTATGACTTTAGTGGAGGTTGGGGAGAGGGACACACACATTCAGTCTATGGCAATCTCCATCCACATATAAATGTAGCCCTAACCGGTTTGGCTAAGTGGATAGAGCGTCGGCCTGCGGACTGAAGGGTCCCAGGTTCGATTCCGGTCAAGGGCATGTACCTTGGTTGCGGGCACATCCCCAGTAGGGGGTGTGCAGAAGGCAGCTGATCGATGTTTCTCTCTCATCGATGTTTCTAACTCTCTATTCCCTCTCCCTTCTTCTCTGTAAAGAAATAAATAAAATATATTTAAATGTAGACTCCAGATAGATGAAGGACTCAAATATGTAATGTAAAACTATGAAGTTAATAATAGGTCATATGGGACAATACCTTAGGGACATATTGGTGGAGAATGACTGCTGAAACAAACCTCAGAACCACACACACAGAAATTAGACATAACTTTTGCATAGAACTTGGGGATTTTGCTCAAGGAAGGGCATAATAAATGAGGATCTGAGAAAAATGGAAGACTGGAAATTTCCAGTGTCTAAAACTATCAAGGTTCTAATACATAGATTACATTAAGAAAATCAAGAAAGAAAGCAGATAAATCCCAACTGAAAACTGGGCAAAGTATATGTTCCAGCAATTCGCAGAGGAGGTAGTATAAAAAGCCAGCTAACATGAGATTTTCAAACTCATTGAAAAAATGAGCATTAATACAATGAAATATCATTTTACAACCATACCAACAAAAATTAGCAAACTAGATAATTCCAAGTATTGGCAGACTTGTGCAAATATGAGTGCCCTCAGGAATTGCAGGTAGAATGTGGACTGATGCACACATTCAGAGATCAACATTGTAATACATTTAAATAAAAGATTTATATGTATGTAACCTAATGGGCAGCAACCCTGTTCATATCAAAGAGTTCCTCACATAGGTCCATAGGATTACAAAGCTTTATCTATAGGACAGATGGCTACAGACATTACTGGTGACACCACTGAGGAAATGGAGAGTGGATACACACATAGCGAATACACACATAGTGAACATATTACACATCGCCACACAAAAAATTATAAAACATGCTATGAGAAAAAATAATACGACATGGAAAAGACCTATTCCAATATCATTTATATAAAATAAAAAATAGATATAGCTCCATTGACCTGTGGAATGAGGAGTCCCGGGTTCTATTCCAGTCAAGGGCACATGCCCAGATTTCAGGCTTGATCCCCAGTGGGGGGCATGCGGGAGGCAGCCAATCAATGATTCTCTCTCATCATAGCTGTCACTGGAGCTGAGAGCCGGCTCCAGCTCCGAGGCCGTGGCTGGCTGAAAGCAGGTATCTGGGTTTGTTTAGCTTCTATAATTGAAACTCTGTTACCATCACTGGCGCTCTAAGCTCTGAGCCCGCTGCTGGCTGAAAGCAGGTACCTGGGGTTTGTTTAGCTTCTATAATTGCAATATTGTTGCATCTGGAGCTCAGAGCTGGGCCAAGGCAGGCGGGGAACCTTGGCTTCCTCCATCACTGGAGCAAGCAAGCCTCATGTTCACTTCAGCTGCCTGGCTGCCGGGCTGCCATCTTGGTTGGCAGTTAATTTGCATATCGCCCTGATTAGCCAATGGGAAGCGTAGCAGAGGTATAGTTAATTACCATGTTTGTCTATTATTAGATAAGATAAGGGAAAATGTACAGAACAAGAAAATATAAAAAGTAAGTACATGAAAAGATGACACTCAAACTAAAAGAAATAATGAGTAGGGTGGTGTTCTCCATTTATTTGCCATCATGAAGAAATGCAGATTTCAGCCTTTTGAGAGAGCATGTTTAATGCCATAATTCTCCTCTGTTACCTTAAGCACTGACAATAAGGTAATTGAGACTTGCTTCACTTGAGTAAGAATACCTTAGGTAGTGAATTTCTTTTTTTAAATATATTTTTATTGATTTCAGACAAAGAAAGGGAGAGGGAGATAGAAATATCAATGATGAGAAAGAATCATTGATCGGCTGCCTCCGGAATGCCCCCTACTTGGGATCAAGCCCTCAACCAGACCTGGTTCATAGGTCGACGCTCAACCACTGAGCCATGCCGGCCAGGTTAGGCAGTTAATTTCTTTACTGGAAATTATAAATTGTTAAAAAATCCAGTGAATATGTATATATATATATTAGAGGTCTGGTGCATGAAATTCATGCACTGGGGGGGGGGTGTCCCTCAGCCCAGCCTGCACCCTCTTCAATCTGGGACCCCTCTGGGGATGTCTGACTGCCGGTTTAGGCCAGATCCTAAACCGGCAGTTGGACATCCCTCTCACAATCCAGGACTCCTGGCTCCCAACCGCTCAGCTGCCTGCCTACCTGATTGCCCCTAACTACTTTGGCCTGCCAGCCTGATCACCCCCTAACCACTCCCCAGCCAGCCTGATGCCCCCAACTGACTCCCCTGCTGGCCCTGTCGCCCCCACTGCCCTCCCCTGCCA
>NW_005871123.1:1239885-1298082 GCF_000147115.1 Myotis lucifugus | reverse complement strand
ATATATATATTTAGGTCACAAGCATTATCATATCACTGTAATGGTGTAATGAACTATCCAATCATTCATTCCTTGAAGAAACATGTATTGAGGGTCTAATATATATATATATATCACAGAAATTTAACAAGAAAATACTCCACAGAAATAAGATGAACAATTCCATGTTAAAAAAATATAGATGATTTAATTAAAAATTTAAATTTACAATTTGTAATTAATATTCTTGATTCATTAGGCATGTACCTATATAGAATTCACTCAGATTTATATCATAATTATGTATATGATTTACATCATTATCATGTTTCAATGTTATATTGTAACTAGACCAAAATCAGCCTTTACAATCTATCTTATTGCTTCTTGAAATGTACAAAATGCATATCAAGAATCTGCAATGGGAAATCCATTTTGAAAATAATCTCCTGACCATCTTTCCATGTCTGGCATTTTGGCCCTTATTAATCATCTTCCATAAATCTGGTCTTTGACATCACAAACAAATACAACTTTATTAACTGTGAATCTATTTGGTGGCCTCTAAATGGCTTTCTCAAATTGCACTGCTCTCACAGTGCAACAAGTTCTTTCATGTTGATTAAAATATTTTAGGGATACAAACAACAGCAGAGTAACAGGAAATCCAGTCATTCCTTTCATCTTCCCAGTGGGAGCCAGTCAGCGCAACTTGACTTTCTTCAGACAAAACTCCTCCTTTTGTGGCTGAAGAAAGCTTTGGCAAACACTTATCCTTTGATAGGATATGCACTTGACAAAAATCACAGAGCAAATGAAGCCACTGCTTTGAAGAAAATGCTTATTAGAAACCTGAAGCTCTTAAGTGCTCCAGGACTTAATGCTGTTGCCAGTGACATGAGGCCAAATGTGTCTGTGGTGTCAATTTAAAGTCAAGTCCAAGTGTATTGACTTCAGGGCTGCAGCTGCCACATCATTCCTTAGTTTAATTGCAAGTATACCTTGAAGAATTGTTTAGTTTTCAAGTATACTCTGGAATGTCAGTTCTATATTTCACTCCAGTGAAGCATACATTTTATTATTTAGGTAGAAAGGAATGTGAGAAAATCCTTGTTCTGTAACCTTTGATCAATGTCCCAGAGCCTTCAGTAACAAGTCAATTTCTTTTCCAAGTAGAAATTCAGTTACTGAGGTGAAATTGCTGACATATCCAGGGTCAAACAAGAATTCTAACGTGAGGGTTGGAAATCCTCATACACTTTCAAGACCCCACAGGAAACAGATGGCGCATTCAAATTAGGGTAGTTTGAGGAGAGTTCAAAATGTACCCGGCAGGGATGGAAAACCCAGAAGGAATAAGACAATACATCTGGCCTTTTAAGAGAAGGGGTGTCTAGATATTTCTGCATTGGACTCTCCCTGACGCTTCGAGTCCATCACATCTAGAGACAAATTTATGTTTCGTCGTCTCTCTTCCCATCCCAAGGCTACTAATTTCCTGAATGATGTTGTGTGTGTGTGTGTGTGTGTGTGTGTGTGTCCATGAACACTCACACACACACACACTGAGTTTTTTACATAGTAAATATTCAATAAATATGTTTATTGATTATTGGACAATTATGCTTGTTTAATATCTGCTGTAAGAGAATAATGAAACTTTGCATGAGAAATATAAATAAGAATCAAGACAGCACTAACTCCTTTGCTGTCCTTTGGTGATCAGGATTTTACAAGAAATAATAATGATTTATAAATGAATCCACTCTTACTTAGTAAAGTAAATGGAGGATTTGATCCAAGAATTTTTATCAATTAAATTAAAATAATAGTCCATAAAGGAAATGAATGAATGCATTATTAACTTGTCAAAATCAGTAAATCTCAGAAATGTAATCTTAATTAGGAGATAGTAAAATTGGCACACACAAAAGACGTCAATTTAAAAGTATAGCAGTGAAGAAAGTATAGCCAATAAGCAGGTGTTGCATGCCAAATCTGAAACCAGTCACCTGTATGACCACAGGCAGTTCTAAAGTTCATGCAGCATAAACAAAATAAGATGAGTCATGAGTTGGTGACTGTTGAAAGGGGGGTTCTATGCCAGCACTATCTGATAAAAATACAATGTGAGCCATATATGCAATTTCAAATTTTCTAGTCAGCACATTTAAAAAGGTAAAGTGAAATTCATTTTTACGTATATTCTATTTAACTCAATATATCCAAAATATTACCATTTCCATGTGTCACTAGACTCCTTTAATGTGCTCTGTAGCCACACATGGCTAGTGATTGAACACAGAATTCTCTATACTATTCATTTCATTTTTATCCATGTTAAAAATATTTTTATAATAAAGAGTTAGAAGGAAAAAGTCAATAGACCCATGCTTATCTCTTTCTGTGGCTCAGTTTCCTCATCAATGTATGAGGGAGATGTACTGGTCCTTAGATAATTTCTAAGGTTCTTTCTAATTCCCTCTTTCCTAGTTTCCTTTTCTAAAGCATTCTAATTCTGGTTTTTCACTATTCTATATAAAATTCTTTTTTTCTTTTAAAAAAAGGAAATCCCTTTATATTCTCAAGGAGACATGACCTAAAATTACCATTCTCTATTGTCTAAGGATTACTTAGGGACAAGTGTCCATTTATGTGTAAAATAACTTTTTTTTCTGCTCCAAGACCAAAGGTAATATATGAGCTCAGTTTACATTTACCAATGTTTTGTTCATTTAATTTTGCCTTTAATATTATGAGATTTACCACTCCACCATGACGACAGATGCATGTTTGGAAGAGGCAAATTAAAAACACAAATATAAATACTACTCCATGTTCAAGAAGTGATTTTGAAGGAATAGAAATTAAAATACTTTAGGTATTTTCCAATCATTTTTTAAAACTCAGTCCAATAACTTCATGGATTTATCTCACCTGTCCATCTGACTTTTTTATATTGTAATTTATAACTGTACTTATAGAACCTCAGCCTCACACCATTCAAAAATTTTTCAATATTTTTATTGATTTCAGAGAGGAAGGGAGAGGGAGAGAGAATAGAAACATCAATGATGAGAGAGAATCACTGATCAACTACCTCCCACACGCCTCCCACTAGGGATTGAGCCTGCAACCTGGGCATGTGCTCTGACCGGGAATTGAACCTGGTTCACAGGCCAATGCTCAGCCACTGAGCCACACCGGCTCGGCTCAAATTTTTTACTTTAAGAGAAAACTCCTGTAAATAATTGAATGTGTTTATTTAAAAATAAATATCTTTACGAATCACCAAACTTCTGTTTCATTTTTTTTATTCCTTAACTAAGAATATGTTTTCATTGATTTTAGAGAGAGATGAAGGGACAGAGAGAGAGAGAGACACAGAGAGAGAAACATTAATTGGTTGTCTCCTGTAAGTGGCCAACCAATAACCAAACCCACAACTAGTTATGTGCCATGGCTGGGAACAGAACCCGCAACCTTTTTGGTGCACAGAACAATGCCCCAACCAACTGAGCCACCTGGCCAGGGCCAAACTGTTTAAGTTTGATTGTTTTAATGGCCTGCAGACCCATTCTGTTCTCTCAGCTCGATGCTTTGGTTAAGCTCACCAGTGAGCATGCTCCTGTTGTCATTTTAAAGAAACTATAGGCATGTCTTTTATTAATTCCAAATAGAAGGAATTGCACACTTGGCCAAATTTTAAGAGATCTTGATACATTAAAAACTCAGGCTTACTAAGTATAGTTTACATTTTATATATGTAAAGATTATTTGCAACATTAAAATGGTTAATCACCAAAAAAATCCCTGTAATTTTTTAATAGGAAACTATTTTTGGCGTACTTCCATAATAATTAATTTTTGAAAATAAATTTGTGCACAATTATTTAGGGAACCATTTACTACAATAAATTTGTTTATATTATTTCCAAAAATAAAAACAATTAAAATCTATAGTAATATCTATTGAGTTAAATGTCATATTCCTGTTGAGATTTTTTTTTCCCAATCATATTTCAAGCCTTAGGTAGATATAAGATTAACACAGTCTCTTGCCTGTCCTTCAAATGTAAAGTCAGGTATTTTTTATCAAGAAGTCTACTTCTAGCTGCTATGTTAAAAATTGTGATTGATCAACCTTTGTAGCTTTAACAATGTGCTTTATAGTTAAGTGAGAGTTCAGGGTAATCTTACTTTATGAGCTAATCTTATAAAATAATAAAATTCATAGCCTAAAATCAGAAACACACACACATTTTTTAAATAAATTTCTTCTCTATCACTCCCATGAGAGAAAAATTAATTATAGAGAATTTTTTGGACAAACAAAAAATCATTATCATAAATCAATTGTTTTCTTTATGGTTTCTTCATTTAATCAGCTTGTCTGGTCTTTATTACCTGTGAGGTTCCAGCCATCTCATTCTACAACATTCATGAAAATAAAGATCCATTTCCCTTAATGGGACTAAAAATCTATTGGCATTAACAGGAACAGAAATCTTTATGCATTTATGGGAATAAAGGTTGGTTCTCAATTATGGGAATAAAGGGTTGTTCCTCTTAATTGGCAGTCCTTACACATAGCATGGCAAATAGAAGGTAAGAAAAAGGTGAATAGATTAGGAATAAAATTATGTTATTAATTATACCCTAAGCATGCATTTCTATTTATGAAATGATTTAAATATTTTAAAATACAAATATAATTAATTCAAGCAACTTTTCCTGACACCAATGTATCCTCAAGGGCCTCAGTGTTTTATCATACAAGCCCAGCATCTGTGGCTCTTAGTCTGGCAGAAAGTTTTCCCGGATAATTTCTTTTTTAATGGAAACAAAAGAGAAAACTGAAAATCCATGATATGGCCTGGAGCTCTATGCTCTTTTTGTAACAAATCAGGTGCCCAAACACTGAGTCACCTTTGGGCCTAATATATTCCAGAAGTCACCATGTGAAAAGGCAAAATTTCTTTGGATGAAATGTCACCTTCTCTCCAAGAAAGCAGAGATCCTCCGACTTATATTCTCAGTAATAACCAGTGTCAGGGGAAAAAATTACTGGATACGGTAACTCCAGTAATGCCCAAACAGAACATCCAGTTGATCTAGCAAGAAGAGTAGGATATAAAATGAGGAGTTAACCTCAAGACCTAATTTTAAGCATGATCCATTATGGTCCCAAAATTCATGATGAGAAATATTCTCAAGGTACTTCACAAAATGGATTCTCTACCTTTTTAATAGTTTTTCCTACTTTTCCCTAGACATGCTCTCCTTTAGACATATATTTTCCTCATTACTGTCAAGACATACCTGAACAGCTCTCCCAAAAACATCCTCTACTCTCCATTCCAGGGAAAGGATTGTCTCAATACTTCAAAGCCAAAGGCAAAATCCAATTTTATGAAGCCAATCTTGACAGATCTAATCTAAATGGAATCACTCACAGATCTAAATTCCTATGGTTTCTTCCACTTACTTGACTCTTAAGTGTCACCTTTAAAGTTCATTTTGTTTTGTTATTGTTTTTTAATTTATCTTTATTGTTCAAAGTATTACATATGTCCTCTTTTTTTGATCCAGTTTGTTTTATGTTATTTCTAGCTTCCACCCACAACCATCAGCCTTTTAAGACATTAGGCTTTACTGAATTCAACTTTGTACAACCCTCAACTCTTAGTACGTCACCTAACCTCCAAATGCATTTAACAAAAGTTAAATGGATTTTGTAAATGGAGAAAAGGAAATAGTGAGAGTTAATATAATTTCTCCATATTGAAGAAGTTTATTGGTGAAAATACAAAATTCTAATGTGAACTTAGTATTCTTTCCAGTAACTAATGCTGTTCTCCAATGCCACATAACTTTTCATATATATTGTTTATTGTTGTCCCCATTTACAAAAATGAAACTGTTAATACTGCCATTGATAGCTGATGTCATTAATATTTATGTGGTATGAAAAAAGACCTCTCAAATGTTACAGCAGAATGAAGGAGGAAGAACAATACACATGAGAGAAAACTTCACCAATAACCATTTCATTATTGCAAAAACATTAGAGCTTAATGAGCAGAGAGTAATGCAGGGTAGGTGTCAATAACTAGGTAGTAGTGCAGTCAAGAAGGAATAACAGCAAATTCAAAAGGACATAAGAAAATACCTGAAGTAGCATCCAGTCACTCAAATATGTAAGAAGGATCTACTTACTACTACATACCACTAGCCAGTGGGATAAGCAGTTACAAAATAAAGATATAGACCTCTCTGTCAAGAATCCCTGATAGGAAAGAGAACATCTCAAAAAAATGTATAAGTAATAATAAATAAATGAAATTGATAAATCATAGGGAGGTTTAAAGAGCTTTGCCTGGTGTGGGGGTGGGGCAGGAAAACATGGCTAGCCACACAAGCAGCTTGTTCTCACTGTGTTGCTTAATTTAACACAGCACCCAGCTCTCTGTGGGCACTTAATAACTACCAGTTGGCAAATGGATAAATACCAGTGGCTGGGGAAAGAGATGAGTGTGCTATCTCCCCTGTAGCCCAGTAAGCTGGTGTGGATGGTGTGGGAGCCTCCTCAGCTGTGACAGCTACACAGTGACTCCCAGTGGTCACAAGTTGAACCTCATCTTTAACCATAGTATAATAGTATAATAAGCCTATAATTTAGTATAGTATTATATAGATATATATAATTTAGTACAGATATATATATATATATATATATATATATATATATATATATATATGATTTCAGTATAACTAAAGCTACCATTCTTTTAACAACTTGGTACTAATTCTGCTTAAAAGTGAAAAATATATATACAAAGCACAATGATGTGAGCTAAATAATTAGTTCATTCCCAATCCCAAAAACTGGATTCTACGGTTTTAAACTACTTTTCTAATATGGCCAATGTGATGTTAAACTTGACATGAAGCAGAATAAAGAGAAAAGATTTGTATTCTGAGAAATAAACACTGTTGTCTTCAAATTAACAAGAATGCCCTCCTCAGGGAAAGACATAGAAATATTTTTCGGAGTTTTGCCTAAAACGTAGAGGCATTTTTATTCAAAACAATTATTAACTTGAAAAGAGGACCAAATTGACCCAATTACTTATAAACTATGTATACTCTCCTCCTTCTTTATAAAGAAAAAGAAGAATGGATAATTTTATTTTTGCCCATCATTACATGGATATTTCCATTAATGATAATTCTCTACCAATAAAAAAACTATATAGTAGGTCATTCTGGCATTTTAGTATTTACTGTTCAGGTTTAAAAAAACACACGTGTGCCAACTATTTTTCAATGTTGTGCTAAGTACTGGAAAAATAAAGATGGCTAATGTACACTGAGTGGCCAGATTGTAGGCAAATTATGACCACCTGACGTTTGTAGGCAAATTAGCTATAATTTCGCGCTGAAGTTGCTAGAAGGCCAGACCATTATAAATAGGGAAGCAGGTTAGAAGTGATTTTTTTCTGAAGATATGGGTAAATAATGCGATTTAACAGCCTTTGAACGTGGGATATATTTGAACGTGAATGGCCAGATTATTATGACCACCTGACGTTTGTAGGCAAATTAGCCATACACTGCATCGTATGGGATATGGAAGCCAAAGGCCTGTTCGAACACCTTTGCTGTTTGCTGTCTGCAGTTACCAAGATGAAACGTCTCCAATTCGCACAGGAACACAAGGATTGGACAGTCGAGCATTGGAAAAAAGTCATGTGGTACGATGAATCATGTTTCCAGTTGCATCATGCAGGTGGCAGAGTGAGAATTTGGCGGAAACAGCATGAAAGCATGCATGAGTACAAGCCCTCAAGCTGGTGGGGGCAGTGTTATGGTTTGGGGCATGATTTGGGCCCTTTAATTCGTTAATTAGTGTGGAAAAACTTCTGAATAGAACAACATACCTAAGTATCGTTGCTGATCAAGTTCATCCTATCATGTTGATGGCGTATCCCAATGGAGATGGCTTCTTCCAACAAGACAATGTGCCATGCCAGGTGCTCGTATTGTGCAGGAGTGGTTTCAAGAACATGAGGGAGACTTTATCTCGCTTAGGTGGCCCCCACAATCACCAGATCTCAATCCAATTGAGCATTTGTGGGACGAAGTTAAAAGAGCCATCAGGCAGCTGGTTCCACAACCATCAAATCTCACAGAACTGGACAGTGCTATTCATCAGGCATGGTGTCAGATTCCTCGCATCACCTTTCAACATCTCGTGGAGTCAATGCCAAGAAAAATCACCACAGTATTGAAGGCAAAAGGTGGCCCAACAAAGTACTGCTTGGGTGATCATAATAATCTGGCCTCTCTCTCTCTCTCTCTCTCTCTCTCTCTCTCTCTCTCTCTCATATATATATATATATATATATATATATATATATATATATCCCACGTTCAAAGGCTGTTAAATCGCATTGTTTACCCATATCTTCAGAAAAAAATCACATCTACTGTCATTGTAAACAACCTGCTTCCCTATTGATAATGGTCTGGCCCTCTAGCAACTTCAAGGCGAAATTATAGCTAATTTGCCTACAAACGTCAGGTGGTCATAATAAGCTGGCCACTCAGTGTATAACCCCTTCCTAAGAAGAACTTACCTTAGATGCTGTGGGGAAGACAAAACTCAATGTTTTCAAGAAGCCAGAGGAAATATGGGGGAAAAATAGAAACCAACAGTTAGAGAAGGCATCATAGTTATAATGTAACCCTCACACATAAGTCATTCTGTGAGCAATTGTCATCTTCCTGAATTATGATTCTGCTGTCAGCCATTCTCTTTTTCCTGCATTTTAATTTCAACGAAGGCTATGAATTGACAACAGACAGAAGAGAAACTGGACAGTTAAGGGAAAAGAACAGTTTAGCTACTAGCATATACTGAAATCCTTCGAGAAATGCCTTGCCAAGAGTGTAGCTAGAAAATTAAGTTGCAAGAAGCTATATATTACCATGTAAGTGTCAAAGGATATTCTTCTATCCCCAAATGAAAAACAATGTCTGAAATCAAATGATAATTCTGTCCTAAAATTGGACACCTAATAATATACTACATGGACATCTGTTCATGTAGGCTGACCCCTACTGGTACAAACTGATTGCTGCAGGGAGAACCCTCAGAAAACTGGCTTGGGAAACAAAAAGATCACTCCTCTCCAAAATGTAGTGCTATATAGTTTCCTAAACATGTACACTCTAAGTAAGATATAAGGCAATATTGTCCTCTCTAAAAACAACATAAGCAATCTATAAATTTTATAATGAAGGAGAAAACAATTTAAGAGTGAATAGGCCTATTGAGAGTCGATGCGACTACCTCATTTAAATGATTAGGCATATGTTATTAATCTATATCGTCTATACTATTGTCACCACATATGTGTCATAATTAGACAACATTTTTAAAGTCTTAATATTTGGTTGTCAATGACTTATAACAAAGATTCTTTTCATTTTCTAATTTTGTTTTCATGAATTTTGACATACCACTAATAACATAGCCTATGATTATGAAACACTTTCTTTAAAAAGTAATTTTTAAGTTTTTAAGTAATAAAAACATTTAATATTAATATGTTAACTAAATAATAATTAAAAATAGAATTGACACTGCCAGTTAAAATAAAGAGCAGCTTATTTTATATTTTATATATTACTAGAGGCCCAGTGCACGAATTCGTGCAACAGTGGAGTCCCTCAGCCTGGCCTGTGGGATAAGGTCAAAACTGGCTCTCTGACATTCCCCGAGGGGTCCCAGATTGCAAGAGGGCACAGGCCAGTCCGAGGGACCCCACCAGTGCACGATTGGGGCTGGGGAGGGATGCAGGAGGTTGGCCAGCCGGGGAGAGACTGTGGGAGGGCTTCAGGGCATGTCCAATCCATCTAGCTCAGTCCCGATCAGCCTCAGTCCCAATCCGCCAGACGCCAGCAGCAAGCTAACCTACCGGTCAGAGCGTCTGCCCCCCGGTGGTTAATGCACGTCATAGTGAGTGGTTGAGCGGCCTTAGCATATCGTTAGCATATTACGCTTTGATTGGTTGAATGGACGACCAGACGACCGGAAACTTAGCATATTAGACTTTTATTATATAGGATTTACTTCTATTAATAGTGAAACAAAAGTTACAAATCAATGCCAAAATTATGTTTATGTTTAAGGAAAGATAAGAAAAAGGTAAGTGGTTTTATACATATAAAACTAGAAGTCAATGGTTTTTTTCCACCATCAATGGAAAAAACATAGATTAACTAAGATAATTCTTATTATAATTATGGAGTTTGGAAACAAAAGCCACCCACAGGGATCTAATAAGAGGTGCCGTGTGTATTTTCTCATTCTTCTACATGTTCCTTCTTCTATTTTTCTACTGGCATCCCAGGGTAACTGGAAGAGGTTCTATGTGTTAGATATTATTTTTCATTTTGCTTTTCAGAAACAACTGTTATTATTTTTTGCTTTTCTGCCATTTCTACTAAATGAGTCTATAAGTCACTTATGAGGAGGTAGGATGGGATAGTTACCCAAAGTGTGAGTGCAGAAGGGCATATCTTTTGTGTATTCCTATCTTCTTTTAAAAAATGGTTATTGCTAGCTACATATTAGGAAAAAAAATGCCATTTGGCAAATGACAATGTACAGGCCATATGGAAATTATTTCACCATGAGGAATATATGTTGCAATGCACTGCATGCAGTCCATGTAAATAGTAAACAAACCATAATTTGTGAAATATATAAAGTGTGTAGCACTGGAAATGAAAATCAAAAGAAATGAGATGAATGTATGCAAACCATTTCTAGAGTAGTGGAGTTAACATGAAATGATTCTGTAAATTCAGGAATTCTTGAGTCTGTCCCATCAAGAAATGTCTAAATGATGTGGGTTCCTCTAAGCTATTGATCTCCATACTAAGACACTTTTCATTTTTTTATCACCTTCTATAACAAAAAAACACAATAACTTACAATTAAGTCATTGTTAGTTTTAAAGAAAACTAATAAATAAGCAGAATGAGATAAAGTTTTCCTGTAAAAAATAAAGGATTTGGTAAAAGAGAGACCAAAGCAACAAATGTGTATTCTTGGCACTGTATGTCTGACATTCCATGAAAACAACCCAGAACATCTTAAAAACTCAAGCTATGAATTTAGTAGTTTTGAATCTTTCATTTCACTTGATTTTTTTGCATATAACTAGAAAACCAATAGTAGTAATTCTAGGTGGAATGACCAAAGTTTGTATCAGATTGAAAGATGGGGATTTGGTTTCAATTCAATATATTAAAAAAAAAAACAATTTATAGCAAGCTACAATTATCAGGTTATTTGTACATAAATTAAATTTATTTTTAGATTATAGTCTATGTTATTTTAAATAACTTAGCTTCAAAAGCACTTCAAAAACTATCTTACTAAAATTCTATACCTACATTTTCTAAGTTTACCCAAAGTATTGTCAACAGCAACTCCCTGAACAATAGGAGCCAATATGCAAGGTGTGGATTGCAACAATTAAAGCCTCTTTCTTATATGAACCTGCCTAATGAGAATCATGTCTGTTTATCAAAGAATATTTTTCTCACACTTTTTGCTCTTTACTTCTTACACTGGTATTTTGAGAATCTCTGGTCCAGTCCAATAGCTGTCAGCACACAGGACTACAAATAAATCTGTAATTCAGTTGCAAAAACTCTGAAGTTTAAGACCATCAGTCACAGAAGAGACACACACAAACAAGCACAAATTTCCAATCAGCACAAAAGTAGAATCTTCAGATGCAACAAAAAAGTGAAGAGCTAGAAATGCTTAATCCACATGTCTGAATTGCAAATCCCACTTCAAACTTCTTTTTTTCTTGTTACATATATATTCATATTCTTCTCTTGTATTAAACTCATGTCAATGATCTATCACAGCAAATAAATCCAGATGGGAAAATAGAAAAATGTTCTCCAATTGACACCACAGAATGGACAAAAGGGCTTATGTTTAATATCTACTACTACATAAATAAGTCTCTTAGGTACTCTTACATTCTTCAGTTTAAAAAAATCTTTAATTTTAACATGCGGAAGAATCAGCCACATTGGGCTGTTATTTGTAATAGGTCTTACCCTACAACACTCCATAGAGTGATGAACAAATATATTCCCCTTAAAGTTAAAGAGTTTGGAAATTAAAACTATCTACCCAGAGGTGGATAAGTAAACTCTCACTTTATGAAAGCTTTCCAGATGTCTTTACATCCGCTTCTTTCCCTTACGGCCAAGAAGAACCAGTGCAGGAAACTGTGATATTTTAAATAATTCTGTCTGTCTGGCAGTTTTTCCTGCACAAGTCCCCGTCTGTGTGTGATGCTGCTGATAGCTTGTTTGGCAGACCGATGTTCACAGTCACGTGCACACTGTAAGGATTCAAGCATTTTGTTACTTCAGAGCGCAACAGCTACCACCAAATGTAAACTTAGTTGCTTCAATATGGGAAATCATAACAGGCATAAATTTTTCAATTAGACAAATTACTGTTTTTTTTCAAACAGCCCCTAAGGCCAGACCCTCAGAGACAGTCAAACACAAATGTCATTTCAATCATTTCAAATAAGTTGCTAACACAAACAAAAATCTAGAGTAGTCAACTTTCTTTTTAAACTGAATTACCTATCAATAATAATACCCTATAGTTACTTAAACCCAGGCTCATTATGTTTTATCAACACTCTGCCACTCACATCACAGGAAGACTTGCAGACAGTTAATATTCTATAAATTTAAGCAAAAGCATTTTCAAATCAAGTGGCAACTAAGAAGAGAGTAAGTTAGGAGTGAATCCAGTACCACATAACAGAATGAAAAAGTAAATGTGATGCAATAAGTAGAAAGGAAGGCAGGACTAAGGAAGAGCCAGTGGGTTGACATAAGATTGTTGCGTGCCTCCTGCCACACCGGCAAATGGGAGCGTTGTGCACCCCGTGCTCAGTTGGATTGCCCAGATGACCGCTACAGTATTTGAACCTTCGGGTCATAAAAGCAAGTGATAAATTTAATTCCGTCCTTCATTTCCCTCTCACTAATACTCAACATGATGACTTTTTAAAACCATAGAATAAATCTACATCTTAATTTCATGTGAAATTCATTGGTAACTTTTGGGAGCAAAGAATAATAAATAGTAATGAACACAATTTATATGATTTTAAAGCAAGAAACAATATTAGAGATTACTTTTCCCAATCCTTCCCTTTATGAAAAGGAAACTGAGACCCAAAGGGGTGACATAAATTTTTCCAAATCATACAATGAATCAGAGAACTAGGACTAGAACTTAGATCTACTCCTGGTTTTACGTTCTTTTTACTATTCCACATGGTCACTCATAAGCAAAGCCTGTGTTTTGTTTCGTTTCATTATTTCCTCCACTGTGTTATCCGAGGAACTGCTGTCTATACCCTGGAGGCACATTCCGTCTCACTGGCCTACCTTGTTCTCCTGCCCGGGGTGTCGGCAGCCTCCATCACCTCTCCCTGCACAGGACGCCTGAGTAGTGTGGTGGCGCCCCTGGGGTCTCCACATGAAGGTGGGCACCGTGGCCTGTGGTAGGGTCTGGCCCTCGGGAACACTCCTCAGACCTTCATTCTTTCCCACTCTCACTATTTCCATCATCCGGCGGGGAAACTGCTTGAAGTGAGTGCGCTGGTCCTGCCGCACGTGTACCGCCTGGCCCTGGAACGCCACCCTGGCCTGGGACAGGTGCCACCTCCCTACCCTCTGCTCCTCCATCGTCTCTCCATCTCCTGCACTGCCAAGACACTTCCTGAGGTTATTCTTCTTTACGGCGGTAGGTCAGCTGAATAAATACATCTTCCCTGGTGTCCTTCCTATGGAAGAAACCATATACGTTTTTTACACTGAACCATCTTACTGTCCCCAAAACGGCCTTGCAACGACCTTGCTGTTCCTGCCAGTGGGTGAGGCGGTTGTGAAGCCTCCCAGGGTCACTCCCTGCGCCACCAGCCAGCGTGGCTGGGTCTCCTGGCTGCCAGGTCTGCGGGGAGGGGATGGGGGGCGGCTGTGCTCATCCTGGGGGTAAGGAGGCCCACGGAGATGGTGGGGCAGCTCAGGGCTCTCTGGGGTCCACTCTCTGCTTCCGCCCCGGATCCAATCTGGCTATCATATTGGAACAATGTCCTAAAAATAGTACTCCTTTCATTCTTCAGAGTTTTTAGTAGTTAGAAATAAACTAATATCGATGGGTTTTAACTAACAAGGACTGTTAGCTGTGGAGACCTCTCTTGTGTTCTAAGCAAGGGTTATCTCATAGTTATTTCCTTATTGGGTAATAGACTTTATTTTAGTTTTGTGTGCTGTTGCTGTATTTATCCTCACCGGAGTATATTTTTTCCATTAATTTTTTATAGAGAGTGGAGGGGGCGAGAGAGAGAGAGAGAGAGAGAAACATCGATGTGAGAGAGACACATCAATTGGTTGCCTCCCACATGCAGCCCCACCAGACTGGAGATCAAGCCTGCAACTGAGTTACATACTCTTGATCTGGAATCGAACCCACGACCCTTAGGTTTGTGGGCTGACACTCTAACCACTGTGCAAGCCAGCCAGATGGGTAATAGACTTTAGCACAATTACTTTTTTATAACATTGATACCAAATGTGGGAAACTGATATAGGGTTAAGCCTCAGACTGACCTGTTGGCAAAGTCACAAACAAGTCCTAGCTTAAAGGGCACAGTCCTCTTAGCATAATTAGGCTTGACCTTATAACACTCCCTAGATCTTATCTGGGAAGCTAATGGGATGAGGAAGTGCAGGAAGTGTAACCATGGTCAAAACAAGTGAAACTCACAAGAACTGTGTAACTATGGTAATCACTACCTTGTTTACCTCTCACTATAAAAGCTTGGTGAGGCCTGAGCCCAGTGGAAGTCCTTCCTCTTGAGTTGGACTTGCTCGCCTGGTCCCCCATATTCCCAAATTATCTTGTGTCTTTTCTATTTCATTTGTGTGCGGCTCCACTTCCAGACCCGAACCCTGAACCACGCAGGACGTGGAGGGAAACACTTACGACAACCAAACCCAATTTTGATGAGACTTATTCTATGATTTCTGTCTTTGGGTCAATCTGTATTAAAACCTTCAAGTAAAATAGAATTTCTAGCTGCAATTGTATGTATTTGGCTTTGCAATGCAGAGTACATTCAGTACTTGAGCCTTCCAGGTACAATATGCAAAATTTATTTTGTAAGAAAACTTAGAATGGGTGTTCCAACACAATGAATCAAATGCAAAGTTTTCTGGTGAGAATACATATATGAGTTTTTAAGATATTATGGTTTCCTGGGGCACATTTATTATTGTTTTTGAGACCTAGAAGTTTACAGTACTTTACATTACAGGCAAAGAGGAGATACGGCTGGTTTTATTTTTTACTACTGTGTAAAATAGTTTACTGAGCTCTGTGTAAACACACATATCTTTCTAATAGCATATTCTGCTTTTACTGATAATGTATTTTGCAAACAAAGTCTTTAAGGATAATAGGTTCTCCAGACTGAGAACAGAAAACAGACTTGATGTCTGACTTGAAAGTGGCTGTGATGGAAGGTCAGCAGACATCATCAATAGCCTATGATTTCTCATCAGTGCCTCACAAGGCACTTCCAATCCAACAAATATTTATTGAGAGCTTACTCCATAGTAAGTCAACCCCAAGCCTGGTTATTCTTCGTTCATATGCTCTGATAAACAAGTATAAAATAGTCCAAAAGTGGAGATGCCTGGTCTTGGCAAAAGGAGGAAACAATCATGGTAACTAAATCTGCGTCTCTCACATCGAAATAGAAAAAAAACAATGTAGGAAAAAACTTTCCATTTTTTAAGGGTCCTACAGAGCAAATTTGGATGACTGTCAAATTTAAAAATGAGATTATACTAGCTGACAAAAAAGTAAAAGATTTTATTTCTGATTTTTATTTTACATGTTCTTTTGGATGTTTTGAACTTAATATATGAAATATGAAATCACTCATAGTGATGCTTATGAAAAACCTAAAGGTTCTCTTTTCTCTTAAAAGTATTTTGTATTTAATACTTTTTAAAAAATCCATTAAAACTTATGCTTCTAGCAATAATCTTGTTTCCATTGAAAAGGTTTCTCTTGTGCATTCAAGGACCTTAAAACAAGAATGAGTTTCGCAAATAGAAAGAAACTGAACAAGAAGAGAGAAACAAAAGTGAAACCCCAAGAAAGCCTATTCATCAATCACTAATCAAGTTCTTATTAATTAAACAATCCATGAGAATAAGGGTTAGATGGTTGCCAGTTCTCACTGCACATTAGTTTTTAAGTGGATAGAACATTGGGTTTATAAACAGCCTGCTTTATCTTTCCTTTGGGCATGAGAAAATCTTTATGATGAATTAAATTGACTAACCAAATATTAACTAAGACTCTCCCCATATAAGCAATTCTGAGAGACACTGTACCTGGACATCTGCTTATTAAGGGAAATGAAAAAAAAACACACAGAGAGAGTTCAAATTCTAACTATAAATTTATCCCTAATATTTCTTACAAGGCTAACAAGATAAAGCACATAAGAAATGAAATTAAACATCAGTGGACCTATAGGTTCCAGAGATGAAATACATAGACTCTTTTAGTTTTCTATTTATTGGAACTATTTTTATATTATATAATGGTAAGTCAGCAAATTAACACATGGGGATTTTATAAATTAATTGGCACTTTACATATTACATTTTAAAGTGTTGTATTGAAAATAATTGTCTCTGAACTATCAGTTTAGTGGCTAAACTTCAGCCTCTCGATGACAAGTCATCACCTGGAAAACATATGAAATGGCCAATAAAATTCTATGTATGGTGCCTTCATTTGTTAGGGGGTGAAAATATTCTGAAATTATGGAAACTGAGAGTCCCAAAAGAATCAATAATGTGTATCCTTAAATTTGGTTTTCTGTGGAAAACTACCTTCACATTAATCCAAGTCTTTTGGAATTTCCAAATATAGGACAAATAAATACATTAAATGTAGCAAAAATACATTATTTTTCATTGTTTTCAAGAAATTTTCCAGACCTGTACTCACACTATACTGCACTGGACCATATTATACAGGATGGACTTAAAATACTGGAAATAACTATTAAATCAAATTCTAGCCACAGATCAATAAACCAAATGTGGAATTATCTTAGTGTGGGATATCAGAGACAATTAGTTTATCACATATTCAAATTTAGAAAATATCTATTGAGTATCCATCATGTTCCAGGCCTTGGTTTATGTTCTATAGAGACAATAAAAATCAAGGAGAAAAGTTTTGACCTTGAGGAGCTAATAGCATAATGTGCAGGTTGGGCACAACTGTTAGAAGAACTATGCAATCTATGATAGGAAGCACTAAATGCAAGTTCCATAAGAGGCTGGCTTGAAATGAATGGTTTCAGGAATTAGGAAAAAATTAGTCCAGGTGGGGGAAAACAGAATCAAAACTTGCACCCCAGAATGGGGCCAGCATTCAGAGACCAAACAAAAATATACAGAGAACATGCTGGATAGCAAGTGAGAGCAATAGTAAAATGAAGGCCAGATACAATGATAATATTTATATGGAGTGAGAGAAAGAGAACTCATTGAATTTCAGTACCTTTCACGGGAAACAACTGCCAGAAAGAAATAGGCAAGAAGTCTTCACTCAAGACCTAACACCCTGAGGGCAAAGGTGAAAATGGGAAAGAAAAAAGTAGGAAAAAGTGATTCCCTTGGAGGATCTGAGAAGGCTTCGAGGAGGTATTATTTTAACTGAGACTTGATTTAGAGTTTCACACATTAATCATTTTGCAAAGAATATATAAGTGCCATAAAAATCAGGTGTGTAAGAAAGATATTCTCATCACAGAGGGCCAGCTGCTGCAGCCCGCAAAGGGGCAAGAGTGCCAGACAGATGCATCAGCTGGACAGCTGGAAGCCAAGGAAGCTGGGTGGGTTGGGGGATATGCAGAATGAGTAGGTGCAGAGACAGCCAGTGTGATTGAGAGATTGGTAATAATAGAGGAGTAAATTGTTGGTGCAAATAAGTGTGTGTGCGTGCGTGCGTGTGTGTTTGCATGCATGGAGAAGGAGAGAGATAGAGAGAAGATAAAGAAAGTGGGTTTCTGCCCTAACCGGTTAGGCTTAGTGGATAGAGTGTCGGCCTACGGACTGAAAGGTCCCAGGTTCGATTCCGGCCAAGGGCATGTACCTTGGTTGCGGGCACATCCCCAGTAGGAGGTGTGCAGGAGGCAGCTGATCTATGTTTCTCTCTCATCGATGTTTCTAACTCTCTATCCCTCTCCCTTCCTCTCTGTAAAAAATCAATAAAATATATTTTAAAAAAAGAAAGAAAAAAGAAAGTGGGTTTCTCATTATCAAAGCAGAAATTTATAAACATAAACAGAGAGAAGGAGAGAAAGAATCTCCAGGGGAATTTAAATAAGAGATAGAAACTTTTTTACAATATTAGTTACATACAGATGTGTGTTTATAGATGTGTGGATATATATACATGTGTTTCCTCATTCTGTTTTCTAAGAGATCCTGAAAGCAATGTCATCCCAATAGAAATGAACACATGGAGTATCTAGATCTTGGTTTCTGAACACCATCCTCCATTAAAAGGAACCACAGCTTCTTGGGAAAATGTTTGGTTCCAGGTCTGGGATGAGGGACATCTTGTTATGGCGGATAGTATGAGGATTCAGTTTGAAAGGGACACATCTTTCACATTTTGCAAAAAAATAAATGAAAGTAATGGATTACTAACCCATTTAATAAAATAAGAATTCATTAAGTGTACATATAATAAACTAAAAAATAATAAAAATAAAGCCCTATATTATAAAAAGATAATAAATAAATGAATAAGAAAGGAAAGGTTCTTCCTTACAATAGCATAACAACTAATAAATGGAGACAGATGATGGAAACAGAAAATCAGCCATTTAACAACCATTATAGACTTACTAGAGGCCCGGTGCACAAAAATTTGTGCACTCGGGGGGGGGGGTACCTCAGCCCTACCTGTGCCCTCTCCCAGTCTGGGACCCCTCGGGGGATGACTACCTGCTGGCGTAGGCCCGCTCCCCGGGGGACCGGGCCTAAGCTGGCAGTCAGACATCCCTCTGGCAGCCCAGGAGCCCTCGGGGGATGTCCACTTGCCAGCGGGGAGCAGGCCTAAGCTGCAGTCAGATATCCTTAGCACTGCTCAGGAGGCGGGAGAGGCACCCACTACCACAGCTTTACTGGCAGCCATCAGCCTGACTTGTGGCTGAGCAAAGCTCCCCCATGTGGGAGCGCACTGACCACCAGGGGGCAGCTCCTGCATTGAGCGTCTGGCCCCCTGGTGGTCAGTGTGTGTCATAGTGACCAGTCATTCCCAGTCGTTCTGCTGTTAGGGTCAATTTGCATATTACCCTTTTATTATATGCCTGGTTCATGGGTGGGGGCTGGCTGGTTTGCCCTGAAGGGTGTCCCGGATCAGGGTGAGGGTCCCGCTGGGGTGCCTGGCCAGCCTGAGTGAGGGGCTGAGGGCCGTTTTCAGGTTGGCCACACCTCCTTCAGGGAAGGGGGTCCTGCTGGGGTGCCTGGCCAGCCTGGGAGTGGCTGATGGCTGTTTGCAGGCTGGCCACAGCCCCTTCAGGCTGGGGGGTCCCTGCTGGGGTGGCTGGCCAGGCTGGGTGAAGGGCTAAGGGCTGTTTGCAGGCTGGTCAAGCCGCCCAGAAGGGACCCTCACCCCTTGAGGGTGTGGTCAGCCTGGGTGAGGGGCTGATGGCTGTTTGGAGGCTGGCCAGGGCCCCCAGCCACTCTAGCTCCTAGTGGAGGCTGGCTGGAAGCAGGTATCTGGGATTTATTTATCTTCTAAAGGGTGTCCCAAAATTCACGCAAGATTTTAATTTAATGGTGCTCGCTATCACAACATGATAATCCAGTTTTTTGTTCCTCAATTGCAAGATATGGATGTGGACGACATGTGGTTTCAACAAGACTGTGCTACATGCCATACAGCCCGAGAAACAATTCAATTACTGCATGAGTCATTTCCTGGTCATGTAATTTCCTGTTTTGGTGATCAGAATTGGCCGCCCAGATCATGCAATTTAACGCCATTGGACTTTTTTCTTTGGGATTTTTTTGAAGTCTAAGGTTTAGAACAACAAGCCCATGACCACCCATGCCTTGAAGGAGGAAATTGAGTGCTGTATCAAGAAAATTCAGCCATATTTATGCAAAACAGTCATGGAAAATTTCAACAAAAGAGTGTATATGTGCCAACAAAGCCGTGGAGGCCATTTACCCTATATGCTATTCCATACATAACCCTATACTGTATACTTTATGAATCAATAAAAAATTTACAATTTTTAATTATAAACCTGTGTTTTCTATCAAAATTACTTCTTGCATGAATTTTGGGACACCCTTTATAATTGAAACTTTGTTGCCTTTAGCGGAGGCCACAGCTGGCCAGGGCAGGTGGGAAGCTTGGCTTCCTCCATCGCCTAGGCAACCAAGCCTCCTGCTTGCTCCAGCTTCGTGGCTGCTGGCCGCCATCTTGGTTGGGTTAATTTGCATATAGTCGCTCTGATTGGCTGGTGGGTGTGGCTTGGGGGCATAGAGAAGGTGCGGTCAATTTGCATGTTTCTCTTTTATTATATTAGATGGCTGATTCAGGTGAAAGTCATCAATGGATGCTAAATTCAGTTGGAGGTTTAATATGTAACAGAAGAATAATGTAATATCAGAATTTTTCCTCACAGAAAAGGAATTAATTACAAAAGGTAGAAATAGAGACTTCAAAATGGAGAAGCCCGGTACACACTAATTTGACTAAGTGATCAAACTTAACATCACTAGCAGTAGGACGAGGACAACGCAACGTATGTGCTTCTATAAAAGCATCATTTGTATGCTGTTTCTACCAAGAATGAATGGCCTGAATATAGTTGGGAGAAATAATTTGAATTCATGTTGAGGATCATGTTATTTCAAGATTAGAAATAAAGAAACACTGAGGAAGTGTTCCAGACCAAACAAAACTGAAGAGACATGACAACTAAATTCAACATAGATTTCTAGGTCATGAAGCAAAAAGAAACATTATTGGGGAAATTATTGAAATTTGAATGGCATCTGTGGATTGGGTGGTAGTATTGCATCATTGTTCACCTCCTGATTTGTAGGCTAGCATGGAGAGGTAGGCCAGTATGGAGAGGTAGATAGTATGTAGGGACTACCGAGTATAGGAGTGTGTCTTTGTTTTGGAGAGGTAAACAATGGAATATTTAGGAATGATGGGCATCATAACTGCAGATTGCTTTCACATTGTTACCAGTACAACAGATAACAATGGGTATCTACATATAGTAAGAAAGGCTGACAGAACACATCCATAATCTGCAATGAGGGACTTCTTTGTACTATTCTTGCAACTGTTCTGCACATGTGAAACAATTACAAAATATAGTTTAAAAAAGAATTATTGCTTTATATTTTTATTATTCAATTTTATTTCTATGTAGAGCCACATTTAATTGAAATGACAGAAAACTATTACATAAATTCTAGGTTTTCCCTTCTTCAGGAGTGTGTCTAAGCTGGTCAGAGTGTGTGAGAAAGCTGACATAGAAGGTGTAGAGGGCCTGGCACTCTTAATCTTGTAATCTCACCAGTCTTTTCTCGACTAAGGAGTCAATCACCCCACCTTGTTCTCTCTTCTGGTATTACAGTTATTACCAACTTCACAAGCAATAATAGAAATAGACCTCATTACAAATATCTCAGGGTACAGCACAATTCTGAAAGATCTTATGTGCAGAAAAATAAGAGATCCTCATGTGAAAGGTATATAAATGTTGAATCACTATGGTGTAAACCTGAAACTAACATAATTTTGTGTCAACTATACTTTAATAAATAATACAAAAAGTAAAATGAGGTATTTAAACATAACATATAAATATAGAGAACTTTCCAAAATGGAACAGTTAAATTCTTTGTATTGGAAGAAAAACACAAGTCTTTTCACCTTGCAAACCTGTCTTTCCTCCCCCACTCATTGTTCTTGCTCCCACCCTGTTTATCTCCCACACATGAAATTCACATTAAAGTTAATGAGGTTGGAAAGAAATCACGCAGTGAGCCTTTGAGGAGTAAGATGGTGAGAAGGTTCAGATCAATTCACCATGAAGACCAGCCACATTCTGTCACAGCCTTATCACCTTTCATTCTTGCTTATGGAAAAACATCTTTCATATATTTTCCACAAATTAATTAGATTGACTTAATCCCAGCACAACGCTTGTTCCCTTAAGTAGGTTAAAACAATTGAAATGTTAAGCTTTTATTGAATAATTTTAAAATTTTACTTGTGGAAGTAGCTTCTTTACTTGGTTCACATAATTAAATTTTATTAGCAAAAAAGTAAAAATAGTCCTGGTGGGGAGACTAAGTTAGTTGGAGTGTTGTCCCATACACAGATTTGATCCCTAGTCAGGGCACATAGAGGAGGCAAATGATTGATGTTTCTCTCTCACATGGATGTCTCCCGCCTCTCTAATCAGTAAACATATCCTTGGGTGAAGATTAAAAAAGAGTAATAATAGTAGTATGAATGTGCCTTGAGCTTAGTCTTCAGAATTTAACTTTAAAAGCCAGAACCTAAATTCAAGAAGATATTTCTTATCAATTAGTCATTATACAAGGAAAGTAGCAAACAGAGGAGAAAATTAAGGTATGGGGCATCAGTTGAAGCATAGCTTAAGATCTCTGTGGTTTGTCTTCCTGATCTAGTGATTATAGGATTGAATACACATTTGAGTCAGTCCTGCAGAGTTTAAAATAGTGCATATATAACTATTTAATAAATGGTTTTCTCATAATATAGGTAAATTGTAGATAATTCAGACAACACTGCCATATATATATATATATATATATATATATATATATATATATATAAAAGCTTAATATGCAAATCAACTGAACGGCTGAATGACCGGTGGAACAACTGTTCACTATGACATGCACTGACCACCAAGGGGCAGACACTCAATGCAGGAGCCACCCCAGCCTGCAGGCCCAGGCCAGCCAAGGTGGGGGCCCTCGCTGGGCTATCACCCACTGGTTGCACCACAGATCGGCCCTGATCACTGGCCAGGCCTAGGGACCCTACCCATGCATGAATTTCATGCACCAGGCCTCTGGTATAATAATATTGCTCAAAATATGCTCATCATCAACTTATATCATCTCGTTTAGTTTGCCCTTATAATATAGGCTGAGCAGGAAGATAATATTAATCTAATTTTTTAAACAGGAAAACTAAGATTTAGTAAGGTTAAACCCTGGCTTAGAAATCTAGCAGGTGTAAAAGTGAAACCAGGGCCCTGACTTCTGACTAAAGAATGTTGCTCTGTGCACTATTCTAAGTGCCTTTTATTTCGTTTATGTTGAGCTAACATTTTTTAAAGCTTACTGTGTGCCAGGTGCTCTAAATTGATTAATTCATGTAATTCTTATGTCATGTCTGTGAGGAAAACTATATTTTACTTACTGAATGAGCCCCAAGTAATTAAGAACTTTTCTCATAGCCACTCAGCTTGCTAATATCAGGGCTGAAGTCTGTACCCAGAAAAGTTAGAGTCTGTGCTCTTAACACTACTCTCCACTATACAAAACACTCTACTCTGAGATGTTGGTTACCTAATTTGGAGTATAGGCTCATTGTTAGAAGATTATTTCCTGAAAAATCATGTGAAGAAAAAGGAAAATAGCATTTTTGACCACATTCTTGGGCTAGACATCTTTTTGACTCCTTCAGTATTTAGCCACTAATAGCACTGCATTCTATTTCATCACCACAGCTACTCTATAGGATAGGTACTACTCTATTTGGCAAATGAGAAAACTGAAACACAGAGTTCTTAAATAATTTACCTGCTATCAGAGCTAGGATTGAAAACTAGTTAAATCCAACCCCAAAATAATAATGTTTTTACTTTGGTGCTTCTGCCTAACAATCCATTTAACTCAGTTAAGTAAATGAAAACATGATAGTGTCTGGCAATCCTTGGGCTAAAAATAATTCACAGACAGCTCTGCCCATTGCAGCAAAACTAAGGTGGGACATAAGGAACTTCATAGCATGTTTTGAACAGTCAACTTCTATTAAGAAGTTTTTTGCCCTGGTGTGGTGTACCACATTAATACAGGTTGCCGTACAATGCTCCTTCTTAGTGCTTTCATTCAGAAGCTATTCTCTTTGTAATATTATGCTAGATATCCTCAGATCTCTTACATAGATAACTTGCACTTTCTGTTTTTTGCCCATGATCTCTTCTAAGGCCTGAAAGTCCAGCTCTGGCAGTAAGTGGAAGCACTTTAACAAAAAAAAAGATGTCTGGTATAAGCTGGAAAAAAAATAGGCCTTGCCAGAATCCATCCAACAGTTCACTGGTCATAGTCCATCCAACAATTCACTGGTCATAGTTCCTCTGCAGGGTCTGATAGAGAGATTCTAATAACATAGCTGGCAGGTTCCCACTTAGTGTTGACTCTCCCCCTGCATAGCAGGGTATCTTTATATAACAGCAATACAATTATGTAGCATTCATCTTTGAGGCTAGTACCTATCAATGAATAGGCATTCAATAACATGTTGAATGAATGTAAAGTAATCCTGAAAATGTCTTTAGTATTGCAATGACTTAACCAGTTTATTGATTCTTCTTGTTAAACTAATATTGATTCTTCTTATAAAATTCATATTTATTATCAAGGAATCAGGGTACACATGAGAAGTAGATTTTCAATTATTGCACAAAGCAATGAAATAGCCAAACCTGTGATGAATCAGGCCTATAAGTGATCTTAATATGTTAAATAATAGTGGCCCAGTGCACGGATTTTTGCACATTGAAAGGAAATTAATTAGAAGAAATATTTTAATATTGCTATTCACCCTTTCTCTATAATAGAAGTGTCAACAAAATTCACACTCGACAATGACATATGGAAAAACACATGTGTGATTGGCACCAGTGAGAGCTTTATATGTATCACACATGTGCGAATCAACTTAGCCATATATATATATATATATATATATATATATATATATATAATAAACTTGCTTAATTATTCCTGCTTTCTGATTTAGCTAAACTTTTTCCAGCCCAGTGAAGCACCCCAACTTCTCTTTCAGGTAATTGTCAGCAACACAGCAGTAAATATCAACATGAAGCAGATTATTATTGTAGATCACACAGGGAGAACAAAGGGCAAAATATTTAACTGCAGCAGTACTTGACTATATTCTGCACAGTGAGAAAACCTGAAGTCATTTTCAGGCCCACCATTTCTTACTTCTTTTCAGTCAGGTCAAGTTTCTAAACTTTCTAAATCTCTGTTTTCCAGCTAATGGAAAGAAAATAGGAGTCTACTGAGTCTCCTCTCTACCTACTCCAGGACTTCTGTGAGGATCAAATGAGATGAGGCACATGAAAATGTTTCACAGACATTTGGTTAAAATGTAAAATGTTTGCACCTGACTATAAAGCAAGTCGTGTTACTGGGCTGAAGAAACTGCAAGGAGGCTGTTCGCTAGGGAGAGGAAGCCAGGTGTTGCTACGTGACTTCATTACCCAGTGCCCACAGCCACCATTTCCAGGTGGGCTGGGGGCCACATTTTTTGCCATGGGGTCGTGGCAGCATTGGCTGTGATTTTTTGGGCTGTTGCTCCAGGGTGGTGGCGGGGCCTGTGTCCCACTTGGGAGAAGCCAAGTGTTGCCTTGTCGGCACCAGGTCCATGGTGCCCATTTATTTTTTAATGGCCAGTGCATGCCATGGAAGCTCCTGCGTTGAGCCTCTGCCCCCTGGTGGTCAGTGCATGTCATTCAACTGATAGGACAGACACTTAGTCTTTTACTAGTATTTATATACTAGAGGCCTGGCGCATGAAATTCCTGTGCAGGAACAGTCCCTAGGCCTGGCCTGTTATCAGGGTCATCTTCCCCAGCTGCCCACAGCCAGCCCCACCCCCCTGCCACCACCCATCTCTGGTTCCTCGTTCACCACCGGGTGATCAGTGCCTGATGGCCAGGGGAAGGGACCGAGAGGTTGGCTGCTCCTGCCCACTCACCGGCCCGGCCTCCGCTGCAGGTGGCCATCAGGCCATCAGAACCTGCCAGCTGGGGAAAGGGACCAAGAGGTGGTCCGTGTGCCTCATAGTGACTGGTCCAGTGGTCATTCTGCTGTTAGGGTCAATTTGCATATTACCCTTTTATTATATAGGATATTAGTGTTTCCTGATTATAGGAAATACAGCACCTCTATTGGGAGTTTTCTACCTCATTTGTTACATGCAGAAAAAATCTCTTATACAATTTCCATATATCACATATCAAAGAAGTCATTTTAGACACAGGAGCCATTCAGTTTTCATGTCTTGGGCCATATTCAGTTGCTCACCCACAACTCTCAACAGAGAATTAGAAGGTTTACTGTCACTCAACTTTTTTTTTTAATTTACATTTTTATTTTAAAATATTTATCATTGAAAGTATTATATATGTTCCCTTTTTCCCCTACTGACCATTTCTAGTTGGCCCCCATCCCTGCCTTCACCACCCTATTGTCTGTGTCCATGGGTTATGCATATATGCATATAAGTTCTTTGGTTGATATCTTCCCACCCAACCCTGCCTTCCCTCTGATATTCCACAGTCTATTCCATGCTTCTATGTCTCTGGATCTATTTTGTTCATCAGTTTTTTTGTTCATAAGATTTCACATGTGAGTGAGATAATGTTACCAGATCACTCAAATGACTAAGATGTTATATTAACAGCAAGAAAATAAAAAGTAAAACCTACTGTAAGAAATCAGGTCTGCAACACTATTTCTTAAATGATGTCTTCATATTCTACTTTTCTGTATCTAGCAGGTGTAAAAGTGAAACCAGGGCCCTGACTTCTATATCTCTTTTCCTTTACCACTACCCATAATACAGTAGACAACTACAGGAAAACAAAAGGCACTAAAAATTTTTATGTTAAATCATAGCATACTTAAAAACAAAATATTTTCCCAATTCTAATGAATAAATAGAAAGTTAAGGAAATTCTCAATTTTGCTAGTGATCAGAGCCTGAGAGTAGCCTAATGTAAAATAATATGTATGTTAATTCTATGTGCAATATAAGAAGAAGCATGGTCTGCCAAGTGCAGTCTTAGACTTTTAACTAAGGCAATTGCTATAAGATGATTTCATTTTTTAACATTAATTTTTCAGGAAATGGATCTATATTGCAGAAAGCCACAAAAAATGATAAATCAATGTATTAAATAAAATTAAATGGGTAGTTGAATTTGTAATTGTTTTACATTTTCTAAGTTGTTCAGAGCTAGTAATTTTATAGCAGTATAAAGGTATGAATATACTTAAATTAACAATACTTGTTAGAACAAAATTCTCTTAAAAGTAATTTGCTTATAGAGAAACTAGAGGCCCAGTGCATGAAATTCGTGCACTTGGGGTGGGGGTGGAGGGTTCCCTCAGCCTGACCTGAGCCTTCTTGCAGTCCAGGAGCCTCAGGGGAAATCCAACTGATGGCTTAGGCCCGCTCCCCGCCTAAGCCGGCAGTCGGACATCCTTAGCACTGCTGCAGAGGTGGTAGAGGCTCCCGCCATGGCAGCTGCACTCACCAGCCGTGAGCCCAGCTTCTAGATGAGTGGCACTCCCCCTGTGGGAGCACACTGACCACCAGAGGGAAGTTCCTGTGTTGAGCGTCTGCCCCCTGGTGGTCAGTGCGCAGCATAGTGACCCATCAAGTTGTTCTGGTGTAACAGTCGCTTAGGCTTTTATTATATAGGCTAGAGGCCCGGTGCACGTACCAGTGTGGTCTCTTGGCCTGGCCTGTGGGATCAGGCCAAAACTGGCTCTCCGACATCTCCCAAGGGGTCCTGGATTGCGAGAGGGCACAGGCCAGGCCGAGGAACCCCATGGGTGCATGTTTGAGGCCAAGGAGGAACACACAAGGTTGGCCAGCCAGGGAGGGACCACGGGAGGGCTCCAGGGCATGTCCAGCCTGTCTCGCTCACTCCAGATCGGCCGGACCCCAGCAGCAAGCTAACCTACCAGTCAGAGCCTCTGCCCCCTGGTGGTCAGTGCAGTGCACGTCATAGTGACTGGTCGACTGTCTGCCCCCTGGTGGTCAGTGCACATCATAGCAACTGGTTGACTGGTTGACTGTTTGCCCCCTGCTGGTCAGTACACATCATAGAGAGCACTTGGGCAGCCTTAGCCTATCATTAGCATATTACGCTTTAATTGGTTGAACAGTCCACAGGTCGACCAGACACTTAGCATATTAGGCTTTTACTATATAGGATATAGATAGATATAGATATAGATATAGATATAGATATAGATATAGATATAGATAAGATATAGATATAGATATTCTAATTCATTTCAGAGAGGAAGGGAGAGGCAAAGAGAGAAATAGAAACATCATTGATGAGAGAGAATCATTGATCAGCTGCCTTCTGCACACCCTATACTGGGGATCAAGCCCACAATCTAGACATGTACCCTGAACAGGAATCAAACCACGACCTCCTGGTTCATAGGTCAATGCTCAACCACTGAGCCATGCTGGCTGGGCTGGAGATAGCATTCTTTACTTTAAAAATGCGTGTAGATTTTTATAGTTGAATTTAGATGAATAATAAATACAACTCTTTGTCCATATCGGGAAAGTTTTCTCTTTAGAGTAAAATTTTCTTGTCATCTTTATATTGTATATCATTTTTCTCTAACATTTCAGAAATAGTGCCTTTGCTGTGTCAAATGTGGTATAACCAGGTTTTTAGTAATTAGATACATTTAAACTTGGTCTTAATGAATGAATACGTTTTCTGGGCAAAGAAGGTAATAGAAAAAAAGAGTATTCCCTGGAGAAGAAATAACCCAAGCAAAGTCCCAATTATGAAAGTGATGAATTGGAATGAGAAGGACACATGGAAGTCTATGAGGGCTCACGCAGTGGTCCAAGTGAAGGATGTTCAGTAGAGAACAGTGATAGTTGGGTAGATTAGAGAAATTCAAGAAAATTCTGGTCAAAGCATCTATCTACATGACTTAGGGATGAACTACATTTGGGTGAAAAAATGAAGAGTTGTAGAGCATGACATCAAGTTTATAGCACAGGAAGTTCTTTGGCTGGTGATGCCTTAACTGAAATGAAAGAAGACAAGAGAAGTAGATTTGGACTTATTTGGGTTATGGTTCTTGAAGGAATACACATGTGTTTCCTTTGTTGAGCTGAAGATTTAGATTTAAGGTTCCTAGCATGTTGGTGGCTACGGTAGGCAGGCTTCTAAGTTGCCCCCTAGTGATTCCTGTCTACTAGAATTCATATCCTTCTGTATGTAATTCCTTCTGTTTGCGAGTGAGCTGGACCTAGTAATTTGCCCCCAATCAGTAAGATATAGTGAAGGCAATAGTATATTACTTTCATAATTAGGTTAGAAAAATTACAACTTCTACTTAGCTAACAAATTTCCTCTCTTTCTGGCTTTGATGAAGCAAGCTCCATGTTGGAAAAGCCCACATGGCACAAACTGAGAACAACCTCCAGCCAGTGGGAAGTGAAGAGCTGAGGCCTTCTGTCCAACAGCACTTAAAGCACTGAATCCTGCCAGCAACCACACAGTGCTATAAACTTGATGTCATGCTCAACAACTCTTTTATGAGCTTCAAAGGGGATCCTTCCCTAGTAAAGCACTGGCCCTGTGAGACTCCAACTCTGGCCAGCACCTTGATTACATTCTTACAAGAAACCATTGATGCAGAAGACCCAACTGAACTGTGTCCAGATTTCTGACCCACAAAAATGTGAGATAGTAAATGTAAGTTGTGATGTAATTTGTTTCACAGCAGTAGATAGCTAATACAGCACATAGTAGTTAAAATCATGGGAGCAAATTTCATGGGAGCAAATTCGATTTAAAATAAATAAATAAATAAATAAATAAAGAGTACCCATAGGACAAATCTTTGATGGAAATCAAAAATGTCTTTGGGTTTCTATCCTCTCTTTCATTACCATTTCTGGGTCCCAGTTTCTCAGTTCTTTTATCTGTCACTGACCTCCTTGTCAAAAAGGGAACTCAATCTGCCAAATTTATTACTGATAAAGTATAATTTGGTCATAATGTAGGGGAATATTTGCATTTGAAGAGAGAAGACAAGGAGAAAGTATTTAATGCTGATATATCAAGCACTTATATTTATGGGTAAGGATTTTACCTTGTCTCACACAACCTCTAAGTCATTCCACATGGCTGACTGCCTTTTATTTCTGAATTAACATATGAACTTTTGTCTTCCCATGAAATAGTAATTGTAATTTTTGTTTGATTCCAGGTTTAAGATTGTGGTTTAAGATTCTCAAGGGTGAGTTAAGTTTAAATTTATATCAAAACAAGGCCATGAGTACAATACTTGTGTGAAATATCATTGACTTACCTGATTGATTTGGAAGCTCCATGTTGACATTGCCCAAGGGTTCATAGTAATATCAGGTCAGTTCTGAATGCTATCCCAAAGCACAAAGGTATAAACAAATCAGCAGAGAACATTATTTTCTTTATTTTAATTTTATTTGGCTACCAGAATGTTTCATTATAATTCCTAGTTAAAATATCAAATAGTGTATTTTTATACTAGTATCATTATATATTCAGGGACAGACTTTCCTGGAAATTTTGATTTCTCTGAAAGTAAATCAAAACATATTCCAATATTATTACAATATTATTACTTTTTTTAGGGAACTCTAAGCCCCAGAAGGGGTTTGAATTGATAGCAAATAAAACCATGGTTTCTCCACTAATGCTAGCCTCTAGCAATGACACACATCAAGAGATTATGGATGCATGTGATACATATTTTATTAGCTACTAAATGACTCTGCAGTAAAAGGAAATTAAAAGAAAATTCAAAATCATCTAAATGCATAAAACTTCATGGATTACAAATATCTCTACAAAGATATTGTTAAGGATTTGCCACATTCTTTTTGCTTTGTTTTGTTTTGTTTGTTAATCCTCACCCAAGAATATTTCCCCATTTATTTCAGAGAGAGTGGAAAGGAGGGCAAGAGACAGAGAGACAGAGAGAAACATTGATGTGAGAGAGACACATCAATTGGTTACCTCCTTCACACACCCTGACCAGGGCCAGGAGGCGGGGCGGTGCGGGGGGGGGGGGGGGGAGCCTGCAACCCAGGTATGTGCCCTTGCCCGGAATCAAACTGGGACCCTTCAATCTGTGGGCCAACACTCAACACTCTATCCACTGAGCCAACCCAGTTAGGCCAAGAATTTGCCACATTCTTATAAGTAAAAACACAATTTTAGAGCACAAACTATTTAGAATAGTTTATAAAAGTATCATTCATAAAACGAATGTTTTTCCACCAAAAGAGGATGAAAGTCTCATGAGATCACGTCATTTATACATCTTGGGACATGCCTGTCAATGAAGCAAAATCCTAACAGCCCTTCAGAATTATCTCTTGATTTTCGAAATTTTGATTCCTAATTGCTGGACACAGAGGCTGTGATTCATAGTCTGGGATGGAATCTAGACATGTGTGCTCTAGAACACATTTTATATGATTCTATTTCAACCCAGGGTTAAAGGACCACAGGTTATTAGGATTTATGAATGTAAATCATTCTACTTCAGCAACTGAGGTGTCAATCCTAGAAAAGAGCAAGCACTGCAGGAGCTATGAGAGGAATGCACATATGAAAATATTCAAACAACATCTCTGTCAACCAATTTCATGACTCTTGAATCTTCCCAACAAATTATGGACCAATAAAAAGAGTCAGAGTGTGAAAAAAGACTAAAGATATCATGAGGAAAATATCTTTGGGGAAAGTCATTTTCAATCATCTAATGGAAAGATGCCTTTCTCCTCACATTAAACCTTTCAAAGGGCAACATGTTTCAAAGTGAATAACTCTGAGAGCTTTGAAATGTATTCTCTGGAGTTGGGTGACATTGAGGACGGGTGCCAAATTGTGATTGAGATGATTAAACCAACAGTTACCTGGGTTTAACTTCTAGACAATCTAGAGATAGAAAGAAGGTATGACAACTACCTTCAAACAGTTGGTCACTAGGCTGCCATCTCAAAGGTGACCAGGGAAAAAGGGTTGGCCTGGGGTCACCTTGGGTCCTATTTCATAGACCCTTCTAATTAGCAAAAAAAAAAAAAAAAAAAAATTAAATTTAAAAAAAAAAAACCCAGCCAAAAAAAGGCCAAGTTTTCAAATTAGATGCCCAAGACCTGAGTGAGGATCCTTAGTCTTTATGAACTCCCAGAGAGAGATTAGTAGTTCTGCTCATGACAAGGGACCCTAAAAAGACCTTGAACAGGCACTATGTAGAAAGAATTGCCTGCTGGACCCAGAGAGCACACAGTGAGCTAAAGATGAACAATTTCAAGTTAGAACTCTCCAAATCCCTCACTTCCATTTCTTCTCTCCCCCCCCTTTTAACTTGCAGGATAAGAAATAGCAGCTAGTAAATGGAGGGAGCTAAGAAGTGTTGGGAGCAACATGATGTGGTGGTTCAGGCATGAGAGAGGAAAAGAGGAGAAACCACGCATTGCTCCTTCCCTACTGCAGATTTCCACACCTGAAGCTGGCTCAACCTGGTGATAAATATAAAAGATTTTGATAGTGAATCAGGTTCACAGTTGTTTTTCTTTTATTAATGTAGCACTAGACATTTTATTAACCACTTTGAGATAATGTTTGAGACATAAAGTTAGTGGAAGTCCTAATAGAATGATAGAAAAGTCATGGTGCCCTGGCCAATGTGACTCAGTTGGGTGAGCATTGTCCCATGCATCAAAAGGTTGCCAGTTCAATTCCTGGTCAAGGCACATGCCTGGCTTGTGAGTTCAATCCCCAGTAGGGAGAGTGCAGGAGACAGCCAATTGATGGTTCTCTCTCATCGATGTTTCTCTCTCCCTCTGCCATAGTTTCTCTTTTAAATGAATGCATTTTAAATGGGAAGTAGGAGACAAAATAAACTTGCCTCTTAGTTATGTCATATGACATGCTTATTTGTTAAGTTATATTTATTAACTTAATAGAGTTATTTCATTGCAAAGGGGTTAGAGGACCGTGAAATTTCATTTGATGTAGGTAAGTATTCTGGATGATTTGAGAAAAAAAAATGATGTATGTACTGAAAACCATTTATGTAACAAATTATTTTCTATCCATTGAGACAAAACACTTTTAAATGTATACCTATAACCATCGCAATTCTATTATTAATGAATCTCTAGTTGTTGGATAGAATTGAGCTGTAGGGCTTATATTACTTATTTAGTGTGTGCACACTTCCTTGTTCTGGGAAGAATTTTAAGATGACTTTCATGAGAGACTTTAATGATAAAATGGTGAAATCAAAATAGAAATATGGGTAAAGTCCAAAGAAATATAAAGATAACTTTAATCTGATAGAAAAGGAATATATATCCTATATAATAAAAGCCTAATATACAAAGTGACCGAACAGCAGAACAACCGGTGGAACGACCAGTCGCTATGATGCCCACTGACAACCAGGGGGCAGGTGCTCAGTGCAGGAGCTGCCCCCAACCCACAGGCCCCAGGCCAGCCAAGTGCCAGCAGGGGCCCCTAATCATCTCGCCGGTCATCCTGCAAATCGGCCCTGATCACTGGCCAGGCCTAGGGACCCAACCGTCTGTGGAAAATCTCCCCCACCCCTCTCTTATGACGATATATGTAATTATATTTAGGACCCACTTTGACAATCTAAAATAATCTCCCCAACTCAAAATCCTTTATCACATCTGCAAAGACCCTTTTTCCCCACATAAAGTAATATTCATAGGCTTCAGTGGCTGTCTTTAGGGAATCATTTTTCAGTTTACCACAACACATGAAAAGCAATACATGCATCATACAACATGTGGAGTAAGACTTGACGTCATCCCATATATTTTAGGTGATAAACTGGCATTCAAATTTCAGAAATCACATTAAATAACATCTTAATTAGTTAAATTAATTCTCACGTCACAGTTACAAGTAAGACATTTAGTCCTCGGTAGTGAGAATAGAATAGATTTCAGGAAGCCAAAGGTGTTTGTGAAATGGTCTGTGTAAATGGACCATTGTAAAATTCCATTATTCACAAATGCCTCTACTAGGAGCACTACATAAGGAAAGTAAATTTATTGCTCTCCCTTTAGGCTAGTAAAATCTAAAACAGCTCACTGCAGAACCTTAGCTCACCACAGAATTTTTTATGCTAGACAGAATCTCAGCCCATCATCTGTACATTTTAGATAAGAAAAGTGAGGCTGAGTCATATGACTCTTAGTCCCATAGCTCATAGTGGCAGACTAGGATCAGAATTAATATTTCTTCATTCCTGATTCGTGCTCTTTCCTTTAACCTATGCAACTCCTGTTTGTTTGTTTGGTCATTTACTGAAATAAAAGCTGGTTTTAATCACTCCCCTGTTCAGATATCTTTAATCCTTAGAATTAAAGCACATTATTTAGGATTTAAGTTTCTATTTTTATATGTAATATTATAAATATTCTTACTGACCCAAAACCAACAACAGTTTGATCTGTAAAAGAGGGAATTCAGGAGGATGGTGCTCAATAGTCAACTGTGATTAGGTTAATTCAAAGGAGTTTGGTTCATTTAAGATTTAATCTGAACAAAGGAAACAAAACTTACCAATATACTCAGAACAGAAACATCCACCAGAAGTAGTGAGCAGGGCGTAATTTGTAACAGCTGGGGAGGTTTCCACCTACAAACTGATTTAAAGCTGCAGAAATTTTCTCTCTTACACCAAACAAATTGGTTTATGGTTTCACAAAATTCACTCACTATGCAACTATTATTTCTCATGAAGAGAAATTTGATAAAAGGGCACAATGTCATTCTGATATCCTTTATAAAGCATTTGTTTTCAGGTTTACCAGTCAAGCTTAGCAAGGAGACAGTTGATTACAACACAGCTGCCCCTCTGTCTCTCAGCGAAGCCAGGACCCTTTTTGACAAAGCCAACCTAAAAATCCTACGTGGTTAGGTGATTTTGAAAAGATTTTGCTCTTGTAGTTGTTCATAATACAAAATACAGGATACCTTACAACGTGGTCCACATTTTTTCTCAGAGTATTATATATCTTGTTTAGACAATTAGAACCCCCGGACATTATTTATTCATGCCAATATATATCACTCTCTTCCAATGAACTCAAGTCACGTAAACTCTGGCTTTCAGGAACCAGAGCATACTGTCTTTTGGAGAGATGTGAATTTCACCTCATTCCTCGAAAATTGAAAATCCAATAACAAACAACTTTAGTGTCTGCAATCAATACCTAGTTCAGTAACTCCTTGAGATTATTTGACACTGGTGAGTTGCAGTCTTGGGAGTATTAAGGACTTGAATTTTTTTTTTTTTTATAATTTTATTTTTGTTGTTGTTGTTGTTGTTGTTGTTGTTGCTATCAACTCCAAAACTAAGACAAGCTACTATAGGGAGTTGCCTTTATTGCGGAGTCCAAAGGGAATTTCTGGTTTGTTTTATTTATTTTAAAGCCAAAAGCCAATTCAAGGATGATGAATGGTGTCTGTTTGACAGCACCAAAGACTGAAATTCGTCATTTCTTCCAAGGTTTAGCAGGGCAATGACTACAATTTCTTCTACAGTTTACCTGGTGAAGTGCATTAACTCTTACCTGGATAAGCTGATTCTAAAAATTCAGTATCAGAGTCGTGATCTATTCTCACAATTCCTTTTCTCCTGATAGCCCTCATAAATGTGAGGGTAGAGGTATTAAAAGAGATTCTTTTTAAATTTTAAGGGTTGTTTTTTTTGCAGTTGGAACTGAATAAAGCCTTCTGGTTGAATGTGTTCAAGTCAGCACACGTATTGAAAGACAGAGATGCTTTGGACCTGTCCCCAACAATGACTGTTCTATGGGCCCAGTGTCAGAAGGGATTTAGACTTATTGACCTGCATTTTGCCAGATTGAAAGAAAGTTTCAGGGAAAGTTTACATTTACACAGTCTCCCTTTCTACTTTAACAGAAACGTTACCAGGCTCTTTGGTTGGCACCAATAATAGCTGTGATAGGGGGATGGGTATTTCTTTGTTGCTAGGGGATATCTGAGGAACAAGGAGAGAAAAAGCCACATTCAGTTAGTCATTACCACCAGTAATAATGACTTCTGGTGGACAATATAAAATATGGTTTTATTTATTTATTTTGTACTTTAATTATTTTTTGTTTTTTAAATTACAGTTGACATACAATATTATATTAGTTTCAGGCATATAGCCCAGTGATTAGACATTCTATAACTTAGTGATCACCCCAATAAATCTAGTACCCATCTGACACCATTCATAGCTATTATGATATCATTGCCTATTCTCTATGCTGTACTTTACACCCTGTGACTATTCTGTAACTATTGTGTATTTAATCCCTGCACATTTCACCCATCCTCCCCAACTGCCCTCCCATCTAGCAACTTTCAAATTTTTCTCTGTATCTATGAGTCTATTACAATCTGGTTTTAAATGAGAATCATTTGTCTGAAACAATTTTTTTCACTTATTTCTTCCCATGAATAATTAATTTACAGTATTTAAATATTTTTATTGAAATAATTATAGAAACTCAATATAAGCATGTAAGATATTATTTCACTATTTCTTATGCAATCTTTTCTTCAACTTTTAAAATAAGGTTCTTAGTAGAGATTGAAGCTAACTCTACATGAATAGTAGTGGGAAAGTTTGAAGAACCATTATAATAATAAAATTTTGCTGCAGTAATTATACTAATTAAATATGTGAGCAACCACAAAATAATAGCTGTTACTAAAAGCTTTTGGCACAATAATGAAAATATAACTTGTTTCAAAGTGTTTATAATTTTCTTGGAAAAACAATCATATACTGAATAAAAACAGGTAGCAATGTGAAACAAAACTTGTTACCATCGAATATTTGATGTTCTTTTGAAAAATAGACTCCTTTCAAAGTAAATAACTTTTAACATATAATTAATTATTAAATAATGTGGCATGTAGTCTAAATACTGATGGGACTCAAGTAAAGAAGAGATTTAATGAGATATAGAGTATTTGCATTGTGAGTAGGATTTAGAAAAAAGGAAAGTATATTTAAAAAATAGAGTTGCGCCGTAACCGGTTTGGCTCAGTGGATAGAGCGTTGGCCTGCGGACTGAAGGGTCCCAGGTTCGATTCCGGGCAAGGGCATGTACCTTGGTTGCGGGCACATCTCCAGTGGGAGGTGTGCAGGAGGCAGCTGATCGATGTATCTCTCTCATCTATGTTTCTAACTCTCTATCTCTCTCCCTTCCTCTCTGTAAAAAATCAATAAAATATATTTTAAAAAAATAAATAAAAATAAATAAAAAATAGAGTTGCAGGAGGATATTGCCAATCTATAATAATAAAAGCATAATATGCTAAGTAGACCAGACGTCCTTCCAGACGTCTTTCCTTCTGTACAAAACCACAGCAGGCGGGGGCTGAGACAGAGGTGGCAGAGGCCCCAGGCTGTGGAGGCAGCAGGCGGCGGCAGGGCCAAGGCCCTTGCACAAATTTCGTGCACTGGGCCTCTAGTAAAAAATATTATCAAATGAGGGCGAATTTTTTTGGAATAGTGAGGTTTTCTCATTTCTCTAGTGGATGAAACATATTTTGACATTACCTTAATAAACATTGTTTTTCCCTTTATTCAAAACTTTTTAAAAGTGAAAAACTGAGTGACTTTAGGAAAATTTCAATACATGTTTAAAAATAAAGCAAATCATAGAAAATTAAGTTGGATGGGGGGGAGGGGTAAAACACAATTCCTCCTCTCGAAGGATTAAAATTTTGTGTTAAGATTTGCTGCCCACAAGCTTAACAGATTTTTTTAAAATCACTTTTTTGATTTAAAATGATGAAGGCTGACTGAGGTTTTTTTAATTCTTTAGAATTATTAATCTATGATGCTTCATAGTTTCCAAGTGTAATCACTTGCATTGTTTATTTTATCCTAGATTGGAAGAGAATAGGTAGTTTATGTATTATTACTTTGTAGCTGTGTGACTTTCATCTTCCCTTTTTTATTCCTTTTGAAGTTTGGTTGTCTTTTCTATTACATGAAAATAATATTTATCACATGTTGTAAATATTTTTAAAACAGTTTTTGGCACAGAGTTGGAACTCAATTATTAGTTTTCTATGCAGACTTGAATATTGCCACCATTTAAAAGACAACAAAACCCAGAAAAAGTCAGGTAACTTGCCAAAGGCTTCCCAGATTGAAGGGCTAGACATAATGTATTGTTAGCTTTAAATACAAATGATTTCACATATGATCATGTTGAGAGAGTGAGTCTGTAGATACGTTTTATTTACATTTAACAGAGCCAATATCACATATTTTTGAGTGGTATGTGTATCACTGTTATGCTTCTTAAACTATGTATCTATGGGAAATGTGGCTGTATGCTGTTGTTATTCAAAATCACAAATTAAACTTGGAGCACCTTAATTTTTTTTCTTTTTTCCTTTTTTTTTTCTTTTATCTGTGTAATACTTCTTGTGAAGCAAAATATTGTCAGTTTACTGCCACTTTATGAGAAATGGATATGTACAATATAATTTCAAACAAAGCTATTTTGAAGCTTTTATTTTGAAGGTTTTTAATCTTTCAGAAAAGTAGAAAGAGTAATATAAATTCCCATCTACCCTCTGTGATTGTTAGGTTTATGTGTCAACTTGGCTGGATTATGGTGCTCAGATATTTGGCCAACCTTATTCTGGATGTTTCTGTAAAGGTGTTTTTAGATGAGATTAACATTTAAATTAGTGGACTTTGAGTGAAGCAGATTGCTCTTCATTAAATGAGGGGGCCTCGTACAATCAGTTGAAGGCCTGAATAGAACAAAAGACTGATCCCCTGGAGCAGGAGAGAATTCTGACATCAGACTTAGACTTTCACCTGCAACATGGTCTCTTCCCTGGTCTGAAGCCTGCTGGTCCATTCTGCAGATTTTGAACTTACCGTCCTCCATAATTGTGTGAGCCAATTCCTTCAAATATATATATACATATATCATTTAATATTCACTCCATCTTTAAAGTCTCCAATGATCAAAACAGGATTTATTCAAACAAGAAGCCAATTAAGAACCAAACATTGTGTTGGGGTGTGATGAACATAATACTTTATAAGTGATGCTCTGTAACTCATATCATTGTAACTCAATAGAAAGCACATAATGTCCATAATGTCTACACTATCAGTGATGCTAACATTGAACTCTTGGGTGAGGGGATGGAGGCCTGATTCCTCCTTTGTAAAGCTATATTATCTTCCCTTTGTGACTTGCAAATATTTGTGATGATATGGTGGTATCCTATCAATAGCTGTAGCAATCTTTCATCTAGTGATCTTATCATCCACTAACAATCCTTTCCTGAATCAAATATTTTATTAGATATTACCAAAAATGTTAGCAGAATATTCAATGATAATTTATGTAGGATATGAATCCATTCTATCCCCCCCCCATCTCCTCTTAATTTGTTCAACTCTGAAAGCCCTAGCACACAATTTTGGGTTATCATGGCTGCAATCAATAAAATCAGAAGAGAGTTACTCTGGATGGAAAACAGCCTACCTTAAGATCTGATTTGTATAAGACAAGGAGAGTCTGAAATACTAGTAATAGAAATATTGGTGTTCAGAAGTCCCAGCCCCCACATCACTTTAGAAATTACTTGGGATACATTATATGAAATGTTGATAGAATGAGGAGCAAATAATGGGAAAATTATGCTTGGCAGTATAAACCAAAAAAACTAATAGCCTTAATTTTCCCCCTAGCTTTACTGAAGTATAATTGACAAATAATTGAATTATTTTCATAAATATCTTGTCAAATGACATTTAGTGAATGTAATCAGCTAATTTAACACCGTTTTTACCTATTGCCATGTATTTTTGTATGGTTTGGGGAATTCTTAACATTTTTCCCACCATTTGTTTTTCATATTCACTTTGAAATAAAGGTTCTAAAATTCTGAGTTTTACCTCTTTGGCACTAAATTTTTACCTTTTTATTACCACTGCATATCTTATGCATATATAAACTTACTTTCAACTTTACTAAGTCTGTGGTGAAGGAACACCCACTGAGAATGAATGGAAAAGATATTAAACTTAAGGGATATGGGAATTTGGAAATTAACATTCTGATAGAAACAAGAAGATGCTGAGACAATACTGGAAAATAGCCAATTCTCTATGAGTTTTGGTCTGCTCTAGAAGATTGTGGAGGTTTAATTAAGATCCCAATAGACTTTTGAACTCAGAATACTTACACTCATTTTGAACCCTTTGAGGTTGACTCATTGCTAATATTTTTCCATTTTACGGTAAGATTTCCCACTGACACTAACCAACACAACCTCAATGTGGATAAGTGGAATAGGAAGTTCAAGATCACTGAACTCTTGTAAAATGACTTATTTATTGTTTTTACTTAATTCCTCAGACATGCTTTGTGGGCTTTTTATTATTACTATTAGATTTTTAAGTTCTATTTTCCATCCAGTGGCCCTAATCTTCCTAGGAAAATCCTGAACACGAGGGCAGCTGTTAAAAGAATGAGCTCACTAATTAGTTTCACATTGGGAAAATAAATAGTGTAACAAGTAACTTACCTTATTGTTTATTTCTTAAGGGATAGTGTGGAAAATGTCCACTCATGACTTAATTGCAATAAAATAAATAAGATTCCATTTGTATGCTCTGACTGACAATTTTATAAGAGTAGAACTGTTCCAAATTAAAATAAGAACCTGTCTTCATAAGCTTGGTTGTTATTTACCTATCTGTTTATCTTTTTAGTCCAAGAAAAATCCAGCGGTGAATAAATTATCCCCTCAAATCCAGGTGGCATGCAACAGTCTGCTCATTAGAGGACTCCAGCATTTAGTGGGCATGCCAGTCTATGGGAAGTAATATATGAAACCGTATCTGCTTAGCAATGATAGGTTTCTGTAGATTCTAAATAAGTATCTCACATACTGACATTATCAAACTTTCAATAATATTTACGCATTTCGCTTATTCCAAAAATATATTGCTTTCTTTAAATGTAGATGTCATTTTTGTTTTGTATTTCCTTTTTTTTTTCCTTTTTTACCTCAGAACTTAATGGTCTCGCCCAGCCAGTATTGCTCAGTGGATGAGCATCAACCCATGAACCAAGGATCACCGGATTCTGGTCAGGGCACATGCACGGGTTGCAGGCTGAATCTCCAGTAGGGGGTGGACAGGAGGCAGCAGATCAATGGTTCTCTCTCATCAATGTTTCTATCTCTCTCTCCCACTCCCTTCGTCTCTCTCTAAAGTCAATAAAAACATATTTTTAAAAAGAGAACTTACTGGTCTGCCATAGACTGAATATTTGTGTATTCCCATCAGTCACATGTGGAAATTGTTCCCACAATGTGATCATACTAGGAGGTGGGGGGCCTTTGGAAGGTAATTAAAATTAGATTTGGTGGTAAAGGCAGAGCGCTCATGAATAAGATTAGTGCCCTTATAAAAATCAGGAGACAGCTTGCTTCTCACTGCTATCTGTCATGTGACGAAACACAAAGAATATAGTCACCTACATCTGGAAGTGGGTTCTCAGCAGACATAGAATCTGCAGGTGCCTTGAACTTGGACTTCCCAGCCTCCATCACTGTGAGAAATACATGTATGTTATTTAAGCCATCCAGTCTATGCTAATTTGTTATAGCAGCCAGAACTGACTAAAACTGTCTAAACTAAATAATTGCATGTCACATTCAAAAGTAAGAATATCTTTGAAAAATAATGCTGGTCAATTTCAATATTGCATGTAAAACTGTATTGTACCTCATTGTATGTTCTTACTTCTTACTCAAAAGATCTGATCTGCAATTCATGAATTCATCTCCCTTCTGGACAAACTTAAGTTTTAAGTCCCATTACAATTATTATGTGACTCAACACAACTTTGCTTCTCATTTTTGCTTGATGCCAGTAATAGTGAAGACAAACCCACAGCCAGTTCCTGGGGAGCACAAAATACCAACTTGTATTCCTCTGTGGCCACCATGGGCTACTGGCATCTAACCTGAAAAGAAAAGTGACAATAAAAAGCACTTATAGTGAATATCTGATTCTCTTTGCAATGTTCTCTGACAAAGTTCTGGAAAAAAGGACCATTGTACCATGATATATAAGTAGTAAACTATGCAAAAATGGGGAGTTGTACAGAGACCATTAATTAAAAAATGAATGCTCAAACTCAAATAAAATAAAAATTTTAATTTATGTTATTATGTAAACATATTATTAAATTATAACAAATACTTAATATATTAATTTCAAGCAATTAAATAACTTTACCACATTGACTTGAGCAAACATGCCACATGATTGCCTCAATTTATGACGTTTAGCTATTGAATAATTTAGGGGCTTTCATTTGCTTTCAAAGTATTTTCCACAGCAGTTATTATAATTCTCTGTTTTCTTCCTGTTTCATACATCCAACCACCTTTCAGGTTAAAAATAGTTTTACAAAGTTGTCTGTGCTAAGCTCTTGCCTTTTTTTATAAATATAGGTATATTTATTAGATTAAATATAAATGTTGTCCATTAAATCTGCAAATTGCTGAGCCATGCATAAACTCCTATTGGCTTCTGCCCTTGTCTTTTCGGTAATTCTGGAAAAAAAATTGTGATTGATTACTTGCTATGATAGAGAACTGCAAGAGAAGATGTGATTATTGGTAAACCAAAGAAGAGATTCCAATTTATACTGCTCAAAGCTTGTCAACCATACATGCAGCGTGACAAGAGCACATTTTCATAAAAATGGCCCTAGCAATATTTCTTGTTCCCCACCAATATTTCCATATCTTTGCCATTCTTCCATCAAGAGGTAGAGTCTGTTTTCCCTCCACTTGAAAGTGAGTGGGACTTTATGAGTAAAATGTACCACAGGTGATGCTGTGTGACTTTGAGGCTGGGTTATAAGTGGTGATATGGCTTCTGCTTTGTTCTTTCTCAACCTCTTGGGACACTGACCTTTGGAACCTAGCCACCACACGGACCTGGTGGTGTTCAGCTGACGGCCCTGCTACAATCCCACGTGACTGCCAGTATTAGCACTACCCATGTGGGTAAATGACTCCGCACCCAGCCTTCTGTCTGTCCCTGTTAACAAGCTGAACCTCCTGAGCCTTGCTCAACTGGAAATCTGTGAGCAAAATCAATGTTTTGTTTTTAAGCCATGAAGTGTTGTGAATCTGTTACAGTTATGGACGCCACCCCCGTCCCAAAACAAAATCTATATGTTCAAGCTTTAACCCCTAATGTGACCATATTTAGAGGTAGGGACTTGAAGGAGATAATTAAGGTTAGATAAGGTTATATCGGTGGTGTATTAACCCAATAGAACTGGTGTTCTTATAAGGAGAGGAAGTAACTCCAGAGCGCTCGCTCTCTTGCTTTCGCCCCCGACACGCACAGAGGGAAGACTATGAAGATATAGCCAGTGAGAAGGTGGCCTTCTGCAAGCCGGGAGGAGACAACTCACCAGAAACCAACCTGTTGGCACCTTGAGCAAAAATATGTGTTTTTTTAAAACTACCTGGTCTGTGACATTTTGGTACGGCAACCTGAGCAGACTAATACAGAGCTTGGTATTATGAACAAGGGTACTGCTATAAAAAGTATGTAAAATATGACAGAAACACTGCCAGCTGGGACTAAAGTAGACAGAGAAGATGGGACAGAATGAAGGAAGGCTGTTGGACTTCAGGAATTCCACAGGATGGAATATTACAACTATCCAGCTCTGAACGTGCATTATCCTTTGAAGAAAGGGAAGAAAGACCTTGAAGGCAACTCAGAGACCCTCAGGATGCCCAGTGTTCTCAGTTTTTGTGGGCCAGGATACTGATGCCCAGTGCTTCAGGGGCAAGGCCACCCCACAGAACCTCAGGGGTGGGGCTGCCACCTAGGGACATGGGAGTGACAACACCATCATTTGCACCCAGAGCGTAGAGCATGGAGCCAAAGACGATTATTCTCAAGCTTTAAGATCTAATGGAATTTGTCTTGTTTGGGACCTGTAACCCCTTATTTCTGATCTCTCCCTTTTTTGGAATGGAAATATCTATATTACACCTGTCCCACAGTTGTGTTTTGGAAGCACATAACTTGTCTAGTGTCAGGCTCACAGCTGGAGAGGAATTTTAAGTCTGGAAAAATTATACTTCAAGTCTAACTCATACCTGATTTAGATGAAACTTTAGACTTGGAATTGATGCTAGAATGGTTAAGATTTAGGGGGCTGTTGGATGGGGTGAATGTACTGTAAATGAAAAGAACATGGATTTTAGGGTTAGAGGACAGAAAGTTATAAACTGAATTGTGTTCCTCCCAAATTCACATGTTGAAGCTCTGACCCCAGTGTGACTGTTCTTTGAGACAGTGCCTTCAAGGAGTAATTAAGATTAAATGAGGTCATAAGGGTGGGACCCCAATCTAGCATCCTTATAAGAAGGTGTCCTTGTAAGAAGAGGAAGAGACACCAGGAGGACACAGCAAGAAGCTGAGTGTTAAAATCTTCAACTATAATTGTAGATTTATTTATTCATTCTTTTATCTCTACTAGTTTAGGGTTTCATAATTGAAGCTCTGTCATCAGGAGCATACATACTTGGAATTCTTATATTTTCTTCATGATGTGACCCCTTTATCACTATGTATTATCCTACTTATCTCTGGAAATAGTCTGAAGTTTATTTATCCTGTTGTATAATCACATCAATTCCTTTATGTTTAATGTTTGCATAGTTCATCTTTTGTCCATGAAGATACTTTTAACATAGCTATATATCTTTATATTTCTAGTGAGTTTCTTATAGACAACATATAGATCAGGTTTACTTTTTTATCTTGACAACTCTACATTTAACTAGGGTGCTTATACTATTTATATTTAGTGTGGATTAATGGAGTATTTTTCCAAATGTTGGTTTTACAAGTGTATATAGCACATATGAGATTAATTATAAGGAAAATGTATACAAATAAAACCTCACTTTTATCTTTTTTATAGTTTGGAATTCTGAGTAAAGCATTTTAGAAAGCAAAAAAGATCCTGCCACCAAATTATTTTTGAGCCATAAATGATCTTATTGTGATAAATTAATAGCTTTTGGTTAAGTGTATTCATTTTGATTGATCTGAACTTTGGTGTCTTAGCACAAGCCCAAATGAATGCTCATTACTGGTTATAGATATAGGTCATTGTTTATCACCTGCATTGATGGTACTACAATACATTTCCAGAACTAATTCTGCCACCCTCTGGTAATTCTACCATAAATATGTGCCTTAGAAACTTAATTTTGCTGAAGTAAAATATAAGAGGAAAGATGAACTGTTTTTCTTTGCTTCTCCCCAGAAATATGTATTGGTTTTGCCACCTTATCCATCTCAGCCTCCATTCTAATATCATTTTTCTCAGAAAGGGTTTGAAGAGCATGATCACAAGAGAATAAGTGATATTTGCTAAAGTTTGCATTAATTATATCTCTCTGAATACAAATCTTATCTTTATAGTACCTCCTTTTCCTGAAAAGTACATCCATGTTATATGAGACCTTCTGTCTTCTCTTTCATTTGGTAAATTTAACTTGAAGAAAAGCAGAATCCTAATAGTATTCAAAGACTAGCCCAATTGCCTTTAAAGGAAGGTACCTAGAAATCCCTTGCTGGGCTTTAAAAGGGGTGGAATAGGAAGGGAGGGAGGGAGGAAGGAGGCGGGAAATATGAAAGACGATAAAAATATAAATAATAACAAATTGATCTAATTAACACCACCTAACAGGTGGGGGGAGAATATGTATACATATACATGTAACGAAAGTTCACTCTCTTTTAATCGAATAAATGTGACTCAATTTTTTAGCTATTGTGTATACCCTTGAAAATTCCTTATTTAGTATTTGTCTATAAAAATGGAAAACTCTAACAGAATTTCAGTATATTAATTCATAAGATAACTCCATACAGAAAATAATAAACACTCATTTTTCTCAATATGCAAAGGAGAAAAAGATAAAATTCTGTTGTATTTCTCAAAGATTTGTGTGTTTTTTTAATTCATTTATGTTTTGTTTGTTTTTTTTTTGGTTTTTGGTGGGTTGTTTTTTGTTTTTTTGTGTGTGTGTTTTGTTGTTGTTTTTTTGTTTGTTTGTTTTTTCAGAAGAAGCCCAAGGCTGGGAAAGTAGTAGTTTTTCTTTTTCGTGGCTTTCAAAAGATAGTATTGAAATGACAACTCTGGAAAATAACACAGGAACAATTTCTGTATAACACATTATTATTGTGCTTAGCAAATACTTTAAAAATAAGCCAGGGGACGAAGGATAGGCATTGACATCAATTATCTCTGTGTTCTAACTCCAGGAGATGGAGAAAAGATGGAAGGAAACGGGGTTTCTCTCCTCATTCTAAACAGTGAATGCAGAGTTTGAAAATACAACATGAACTTCAGTGTGTCTTGTTTCCAGCCTCCTTCCTTCAGGCACCAACTTCCCGAGTCCTCCAAAGAGCCCCACCATGCCCACTTGCTCTTCCCTCTTCCCCACCCCAACCTCTCCCTCTTACATCTGCCACCACCCAGACAGGGAAGGAGCTGGACGAAGCTGTTTTTTACTTGTTACACAAAGCCAAAGCCCTCATACTTGGAATGAAATCCAGTCTCCTCCTTCTGCCCCTTTCCTGTCCCTCCAGGCTCCCCGTCCCCAAAGAGTGTACTCCAACCCTTTGGTCCTCTTGATGGGAGTTCTGGGCTTCAGACCCGCTTCAGCTCCTGGCTGGAACATTTCCAAGTAGTAACTGAACTCCTTTCCTCCTATCACTAAGCTCTCTGCTCACACAGCACTTCCTCCCGGCGTGTGTAAGCCAGCGCCCCTCAGCCCTGTCTGTCTCCATCACATTGCCATGTTTACTTCCCTTAGTGGGGCTCATTACTATCTGACCCTCACCATGGATTATCCATTTATTATCTGTCTCCCTCCCCAGACACAGGCATCTTGAGAGTAGGGACATCAGGCGCTTGTTCCTGGCATGTGAAAGGTATATAATCAACTTGAATGAGTGAGACAAGGATCAGAATTTTTGTGTAGTATAATACACTAGAAATTACTTCCTAGACTATGGCTTTCATTTTAGAAATGAAGAAAATGAGGCTTCCCCAGGTCACACAGAAAGTCATCAGTAAAACCCAAGGCTAGAAGTCAGGGTTATTACTCTCCCGGGACAATATTCACCCTACTAACCCCTAACCCCAGTCGTCTTTCATATTTCCTGCCTCCTTCCACCCTCCCTCCCTTCCTTCTCTCTCTCTCTCTCTCTCTCTCTCTCTCTCTCTCTCTCTCTTTCTCTCCCTCTCTCTCCTTCTTCTTCTTCCTCCTCCTTGAACCTCAAGGGAAATCTCAATTAAGTGATATTCAGTAAGTGGTTTCTTGCTTCAATATTCAACGTTTGAATCAAAAAAGGAAATAGGTTAAGAACTACTGAGCAAGCATCATGTGCTGGAGCCTGCAAGGCAGGGGTTCATACCCAGACTTCCACATGAGGACACTGGCCATCGGAAAAGGTGAACAGCTTTGCTAATCAGCCGCAGTACTGGCCCCAGAACCCCTTTTCCTACCTGCACTGCTGGGCTCCCTCACTGAACTGCCTGCAGTGGCCTCCAGGTCTCTCTTTGGGTGTCCTCATCACTGATGGATTACTCTGGGATGATGGTGACCTGTAGTCTCTCAAATTCTTTTTAAAAAATTTATCTTTATTGTTGAAAGTATTACAGATGTCCTCTTTTTCCCCCCATTGACTCTCTCCTCCTCACTCCCTTCCCCTCCTCAGGCCTTCACCACACTATTGTCTATATCCATGCATATAAATTCTTTGGTTAATCTCTTCTGGCCATCCCTTTCCCCTTCCCTCTGATAATCATCAGTCCGTTGCATGCTTCCATGTTTCTGGATCTACAGTGGGGCCTTGATTTACGAGTTTAATTCGTTCCGAGACTGAGTTCATTAAGGAGCTCCTTAAGGAGCTCGTTAACTCAAATTACTCTGTCAACTCAATGCAAAAAATCGGCCGAGAGACAGCTGGTATCTCAAAAAACTCGTTAGTCGGGACACTCCTAAATCAAGGCCCCACTGTATTTTGTTTGTCAGTTTCTTTTGTTCATTAGATTTCACATATGAGTGAGATCATGTGATATTTGTCTTTCTCTCTTAGAGATTTCTTTGTGATAATTCTGACTCTAGGGAAATCATATTAATTCTATGAAATCCAGTCATGCCTACTAAATAAGTTTGTATTTTACACTGAAATATGTTATGCTATACTAGAGGCTCAGTGCACGGATTCGTGCATCAGTGGGGTCCCTCAGCCTAGCCTGTGCCCTCTGGCAATCCAGGACCCTTTGGGGCAGCGGTTCTCAACCTGTGGGTCAAGACCGTAGGAAAACACATATAGCATACCAGATATTTACATTATGATTCATAAAAGTAGCAAAATTATAGTTATGAAGTAGCAACAAAAATAATTTTATGGTTGGGGGTCACCACAACATGAGGAACTGTATTAAAGGGTCGCGGCATTAGGAAGGTTGAGAACCACTGCCTGGAAACTGGGCAGTCCGACATCCCCCAAGGGCTGTAGTACTGTGTGAAGCGGTAGGCAGCCGGGGAGGAGTCTGAGCCCGGGCAGGGCACTGCGCCACTCCCACTCATCCTGGCCCTGCTGCTGCAGAGGCAGGAGAGGCTCACGCCACTGCAGCTGTGCTCACCAGCCATGAGCCATGCATCTGGCACCCCTCGGTCAGCTGAGCGGTGCTCCCACTGTGGGAGTGCACTGACCACCAGGGGGGCAGCTCCTGCATTGAGTGTCTGCTCCCTGGTGGTCAGTGTGCATCATAGCGATGGGTCAAACTGTCAGCCAGTCACTTAGGGTTTTATATATATAGATAGTGATAAAAATTAAAAAATAACTAAGTTCAGAGGTGAAACCTTCATCACATTATAAACAGAAACATTTTTTATAATCTCTAAAATTAATCTAACTTTTAAATGTAGATGGCAAATCACTCACACATGTCTACATTTTTTAAACATTAGCATAAATAAGAAAACTGAACCTAAATTTATAGAAATGTACAGAGATGAAAACATTTCAATACTAGATAATTTTTAAATGGATCTGGATCTAGAGGTTCTATTTTATGTAATTAATTGTGTAGTTAGCACATCTAGGCTAGTACATATTTTTTCAAATTTAATAAAATAGCATTGTGAGATGATCTAGTCCAATTATACTTAGAGTAGAGTAAATTTAGGTCAAGAGAAAATGAAACACTTACCCAAGATCTCCCTGTTTATTAGTTTACCAAATTAGGAATAGGACCCACATCTAATGATTTAAATTAATAAATTAAAACAGTGAATTGCATTACAATTAGAAAATACTTCCAAACAAACATCATTTTATCTAATGTATTTTCTATCACACAAACCTGTTTTTTTCCTCAATTTATTTTCTCCTGTTTATTCTAGTAATTGTATAATTGTGCATAGAAATAACAAACTAGTTTCCTTGCCTTTTACCTAGCTGCTTTTTAATGGAATGGAACAGCTCATTTTTTTTATGATGAATGTCTCTCTTCTATCTTAAGCAAAGTGACTTTTTCAAAAAACCATCAGTAATATTCATATTTATTGACCTTAACAAATGTGAGCAGTGAGTTTTTAATTCACATTTTCTACCACTGTTACTTGACTAACAAATAACTCCCTATGTTCATTTGACCTAAATCACCTCTCATTTAAATAAAATGCTTATATTTATATAGTTGTTTATTTCCCTACAGTGCTTATCAGAAGCATATAAAATGATCTGTGAAACATGTTCTAATATACTACAGAAAATATAAGACTAAACCATTTTACTCTATCTCATGGTGAATCATTCACTATTCTGCTTTCTCAAGGATTTTCTTCTAAGCTACTATTGAGGCAACAGATGAAGCTAGGTAGACAGGGACAAGACCATGGAAAAAGGAAGAAGAACTGGGGAACCCAGGTAGGTGGGAAAGAAGGGAGCATGCAGGAGACATGAGCTTTAAAATGTATGGATGTTGCTAAGACTGACAGCTTGCAGCTAACTAATCACAAGGCAGTGAGCCATATAACCAATCCCAAGGATGTTGCTAAGGCAGAGTCCTTTGTAGGAACCAATCAGAAGTTAGCAAGCATGTATACAAAAAAAGGGGCACACTCCTCTCTTGCTCTCTTCTCTCTGGTGTGGCTGATACCTAGGGGGAATATGCTCCCCTGTTCTCCTGATAGCATATGGGACTCCATACATCAACTAATAGACTTTAACTCACTTGGGTGCTGAACTACACCCAACTGTAACATAGAACGGAAGCCCTGGGCACTGGCCTGCTTTTACTCTCCTGGAATCCTAGCTGCACCTTTTCCAGGACTGGTCTCAATAAACTTAGCTTCCACTAACTGTTTTTGTTCGCAAATCCATTCTTTGGTTTTGGGAGACAATGAACTCGGGCTCAAACCCCAGCATTTTGTTTTCACTATTATATAAAATGTTGATGGTCATATCTTGAGAGAAGAGATATTTGCAAATATAATTGAAATTATATTGAATGTCTCTAGTAGGGATTAAAGTATAAGAAAAGAAACATGTTTTGATTAACAGATGGAATTTGTTGACACTCATATCCATCATTTTAACATTTGGAGGGAACTACTAAAGACAGAAATACTGCCCTAGCTGTTTTGGCTCAGTGGATAGAGCTTTTGCCTGAGGACTGAAGGGTCCCCACATGCCCGGGTTGCAGGCTCGATCCCCAGTGAGGGGTGTGCAGTAGGCAGCCGATTAATGATTCCCTCTCATCATTGATGTTTCTATCTCTCTCTCCCTCTCCCTTCTTCTCTGAAATCAATAAAAATATATTAAAAAATAAAATTAAAATAAAAAATACAGATATACTGAAAGTAGAAAAATAGCACATTAAATTGTTTCATGCATATTTGTTTGTATCTATATAGTGCAGCAAATTGTATCAGACTGTGTCCCAAAATTAGATTAATCTGCAAATAAATTTCAATTTGTGCATTTAGACATAAAATGTGGATATAAAATTTGCCTAATTTATATTTGTTGGTCTATATTTATTTACTTCCTCTTTACATTAAAACTGCAATCTTTAAAGTTTCTGTATTTACAAGATAAGCAGAATAATTTAATTCTATATCTCAGGTATGATTTATTTTCCTTCTCTATTGGAAATGGACTAATTCCCATGGATTATCCAGCATTATATATGGTTTCATTATCTTTGTTTATTCAGATATTACTCAATTGTCAAGTTGATGGTGACAATAAGACACAAGCTAGCAAAAAAAGGAGCTTTTAATTTTTATTCCAAGAAGTCATTAGGATTAACAAGTTAATGTTTATCAAATTTATTCTGAACACTCAAGTTTATGGTTCTGCATTAGTACAAAGGATTATCTGGTAAGTCAAATTAGCAGAAGTGAACAGCATGGCAAAATAAGAATCATCTGCTTTTAGGAATTAAGTAATTATATATAATTAATGGAAAGGAATAATAATTAATGAATACATAATACTTACACAATAATCAGTTAACACTTTTAAAATAATTAAGTTTCCTAATGACCATTTTCAACAAAATTAATGTAGTTTGCATGAGTAGCTGTTGACAACTAGAATACTAATAGCTCCTCATTACAGCACTGCCATAGGGAGTGGAAAAATACGGTGAGAGCAAACCTTCATGTTTTTCATTAGTATGCTCCTCATGGTTCTTTTGTGGAGCAAAAATAATTATTCAGAAAATTTAGCTTTGGTAGAATTTAAGTGATAAAAATATATGCATATACTACATCATATGTATAGATGTCATAACAACATATACATTTATAATTACTGCACTTAAATGCATTAAATCCAGGAGAAGTAATTTTTTAGCTATCTCAGTATCATCTTGAGACTTTCTCTTTCCTTCTTCCTATAATCAATCAGTCATCAATTTGTATATATGTTTACTTTTAGACCTATTTCAATTTTTCCATTTCATGTGTTCCCATCACTACATGTCTGATTTCCTTATTTTTAACTCCTATGTTTCCTATATTATGCATATTCAGCAATCTTCCCACCTCCCCCAAATCATGGTTAAGAACTAGGTCTTAACCGACTCAAAATGTATCCATGGTTCTCATTACCTACAAGATGAAATCCCAATACTGCAGCCTGACATTCAATCCAATCAAAATCCGACCGAGCTTCTATCTCAACTCTCACTTCAATCTTCTATTCCTTTTTAAGTAGTTCCTGAATGAATTAAGTAACTACCCTTCAGTAATTCAAAGTTAGTAATTCAAATATTCAGTAGTAAGATTATGACAATTCAAATTACTCTCATTGCCAGCTTTTATGATGATCTTTGGAATAATGCTGAACTTTCTCTTTAAGATTAATATACCAGTTTGCACTAAAACTAAGTCCCAGCCAAGGAAACAATGAGATAGAACTTCCTGTTGTGACTATACCTGCTGCTAAATGTTCTTTCTAGGACAGTGGGTGTGTGCTGTAGGAATTTATCTTTTTTTCATCCTCAACTTTGAACATTTGCTTCAGTATCTTTTCAGTTGGGTGGCCCGGGTTTGCTCATCATAGACTCCTACATACTTCACTTGACAGAACATCTACTGGAAGTCTTTTTGGAATGTGACATTTAGCTACACTATAAGGGGAAAAAAGATATGCGAGAGACTAACTTAGCCTTCACTATTGTCTAAAAGGCATCGCATTATGGAGATCGCATTAAGAAAAGATGGGCTCCCTGAGAAGCTAAAACGGGCACAAAGACATAAGGAATTCAACATTGTGCAATGTTAGATCCAGAAGATCTTAGAGGTTATTGTCCCGAGCACTCTGGCTAAGAGTATAGTCTTTCCATAAGTCTTTTGATGTCCTATCCCCCAGATAGTATCAGGGGTGCCTGATTGAGGCTGTGACCCTAGGTGGTCTCTTAGTTCTCTAGGTTCCTGACACCAAGTAACAACAGTCAGACAACACAGGTGACTATGCTGTCAATTTAGCTTTTATTACTTGCAGGATTAGTCCAAATCACGAACACGTCAGAGAACACATACAAGTATTGGGGGTTAATGAACTGAAAGTCCAAGAGACACAAATGTCCTTCATTCTGTGCTACTCGCAGAGCAATCGCTGGCCACTCAGAACTGTCCTGATGGGCAAGTCCTGGAAGCCTTGGCATCCAGGGGGTCCACAAATTGCAAGGAAGACAGCTCAAGACAGCAAGGCCCTGGAATACTCAATGGTCACCAAGCTAGGCACACAAGTTGGTCAGCATGGCTCATTCGTAGGAGGGCAAATAGCAGCTGCTTGTGCTTTCAGCTTTTATAGAGTCCTGGCATGCCTGTTAAGTTGTGATAATGTGTTACAGCTGATGTGACAAACAAACTTGTAAATATTTGTCATTGTCTGCTGCAAGGGCCCACACCCTTTAGCTTCGGTGTCTGTCTGACAAGATGTTGTAGGCAGCCTTATCAGGCAGCCAAGTGGCTGCACTTGGCACTTGGTAGGTTTCAAGATAGAGTTGGTTATGTCAACTTCAAGATGGAGTCAGCCAAGTCATGATAACTCCATATTCTTCACACTTATGTAGTCCAAATTCCCTATCTTGCAAACCCCCGTTCCAAAGATATGGAGTGGCTGGTATAGTATTCTACAGTGAGTCAGAGAATTAGATATAGTTAGAAAATAAGTGTTCTGACTGCTAACAGGTCCATGATTTTTCCACTGAGGCATGCTGTAGGTCAAGGGTCTGCAAAGTAGAGTGCATAAACCAAGTGACTGTACTGAGTACAGAAAATGTTAGCATTTCTAATTATATTTACTTTGTATATTTAAAAGAGAAAAAGAAATAAGGAATTAAGCTTCACAAGATTTTAATATACAGATCAGTAGTAGTCCCCTCATTAGAGTGATATATATGTCAGATATTCATGTCACCTGCAATAATCAGCTATCCTGAGAAAAGAGTGGGACATCTACAATTAGGACACGTGGGACAGAGGTTCTTTCAATTATGCATTTGCCTTCATCTTATTGATGCATATTGTAGTTTACATTTGCACCAGAAAGTGGATTTATAGATCACATTACTCAATCTTAACCAACAAATGAATTTCCAAATTGTATCACCCAGTTTCAACTAAATTAAACCCACACAAAATAGACACATGGCTAGAATTACATTATTGTTAATTCTTGTATGAGAGCCTCACTGACCACATTACAAAGTAATATTAATAAAAGTCTAATCAAATCTGACAAGATATCAACAAAAAATTATAATTACCAAGACTATTAAAAATATAAACATACTAGTATATCCACTGCCAATAACAAAAAAAGTTACCCTAAATGTATATAAATGGCCTCCAACTTATATTGATTCAATTTATGATTTTCGAACTTTACAATGTTGTGAAAGCAACACACAGTCAGTAGAAACTGTACTTCAAATTTTGATCTTTTCCAAGGCTAGTGACCTTTGCCAAGGTACATACTCTCTGTGATGCTGGATGGCAGCAGCGAGCCACAGCTTCCAGTCAGCCACAGGATCACAAGGGTAAACAACTGATACTCTATAGCAGGGGTGTGGAATATCCGGCCTGCAGGCTGTATAAGGGCCACAAAATCATTTGGACTGGCCCTGTCAAGGCAGTAGGGGTGAGTTAATTAAATGTTTGACGAAATATAGCAGGCTAATTTTTAACTTGATAATTTTGATGGCTGGAGAATCTATATATATAAAAGCCTAAGTGACCATTACGTACTGACGCTATGATGCGCACTGACCACCAGGGGGTAGACACTCAATGCAGGAGCTGCCCCTGGTGGTCAGTGCGCTACCACAGCCAATCTCCCATGACGGCAGTTTCCATTCCTTCCATGCCGGCCTAGTGACAGTCTCCTCCTCTCCTGACCCCACCAGGGCCTTCAGGCCCCATGATGGGGAACTGGAAGTGGGTGGCAGCGAATGCGGCCCCTTTCCCAGGGGGGGCAAGGGCCGGCTCCCTCCTTGGGGCTGGCGGCCAACCTCCCGCACCCTGTCCTCCACCCAGCTGGCAGGCCCCAATCGGTCCAGCCCCAATCAGCCCTGATCACTGGCCAGGCCTAGGGACCCCAACCATGTACGAATTCGTGCACCTGCCTCTAGTGCTGGTATAAATATCCAAATGGCCATTGGCAGAAAAATGGTTCCCCAGCCCCTGCACTACAGGGTATTCATTGTATTAGATGATTTTGCCCACTGTAGGCTAATGCAAGTGTTCTGAGAACTTTTTTTTTTTTACTTTTATTGATTTTGGAGATGAAGGGAAAGGAAAAGAGAAATAGAAACATTAATGATGACTGAGAATCATTGATTGGCTGCCAAACCAGCTGGGGCTGTTCTGAGAACTTTTAAGGTAGACTAAGATAAATTAGGATGGTCAGTAAGTTAAGTTTGTTAAATGCTCTTTAACTTATGATATTTTTCATTTACAATGGGCTTACCAGAACATAACCTCATCATAAGTTGAGGAGCATTGGAATTGTGCATTGAGAAATTGGTTAATGATAATGGTATTTGTATATATAATAAGTAAATAAATAAATAAATAGCTGGAATAATAAAAAATAGTTGGAGACCAGTTCTCTAATGAATGAGCTAGATATCAAATAACAATAGATGTGTCCCAAACTGGAGACAACCCAAATCTCTATTCACAGGAGAATGGATAAGCAAATTGTGGTATATTGATATAATGAAATACTACTCTGTAATAAAAAAGAAGAAACTATGGATAAAATCAATAATATGGACAATCTCCAAAACGCAATGCTAAGAGCAAGAATGTATATTAAAAATAACAACAACAAAAAAAAACAACACACACTAACTGATTTCATTTGTATGAAGCAAAATAAGCCAGTCAGAGAAATATAAATATCACATGATCTCACTCATTTGTGGAATATAATGAACAACATAAACTGGTGAACAAAAACAGATCCAGAGACAGAGAAGCATCAATCAGACCATCAAACCTCAGAGAGAAGGTAGGTAGGGGAGGGTGGGGGTAAGGGGGAGAGATCAGTCAAAGGACTTGTATGCATGCATATAAATATAAACAATGGACACAGACACCAGGGGGGTGAGGGTATGAGCAGTGGGTTGGGGGGACAATGGGAGGATAAGACACATATGTAATACCTTTAATCAATAAAGAAAAAATTCTATGTTGACATAAATTAGAACAATCGTTGCTAAGGAATAGGGAACAACTGGAAATGAGTATGTGAGGAATTTTTAGGATGGTGAGAATGTCCTATGTCTGGTTTTGGATGTTAGTTACTGAGGTACATACATTTATCAAAATACATTAAATGAGTCTAGCCCGTGTGGCTCAGTGGTCACTGATTCAATTCCCAGTCAGGGCACATGCCCAAGTTGTGTGCTCAGTCCCCATCATGGGGCATGCAGGAGGCAGCTGATTGGTGCATCAATGTTCTCTCTCTTTTCCTCTCTCTCTAAAATCATCAAAAATATATTTTTTAAAAGTTATTAGATAGTACATTTGAGATCTCAACATTTCATTCATTGTGTATACACTTTGCCTCAATATATAAAAAACAACAACATTTAAATGAATAATGTCTGGTGAAACCAGCACTTTTATCTGATGTTCTAGCTCTTTTTACATGATATAGTAATTTTCATTCATATAGCTATCTCTTCTCCTTATTGGGGATAGATACTGTGAACTATTTATATCTGTTTTATTCTGCCAAACACTGAATATCCATGGCACTGTCTCAAGGAAGGCATTGTTGAACAAATAAATAAATAAAGAGGTACTATTTACAAGTTGTTTAATATCCTTTTAATTAGCAAGCAGTTCTCTATACTAACTCCACGAGGAAGCTTCACATTGCTCCCAGAACTATAGTAAATATTTTCCAAGTCCCTGAAGGCAACTTGGTCCTTTAAATTAGTCAGCTGTGGGTCTCAATTCCAGATGGGCTTCTTACTACCTGTGGGGCCTTACATAAATCAGTTAACCTCTCTGGGCTCATTTCTCATGGATGTAAATTAGGATGATAATGCCCAAGACAAAAAGTGTTGAGGATTGATTATAAGTGTATAGAAAAAGCATTTTCATGCAGTATGACACATATAATAACCTGGCATAAATAATAGCTTCATTCCCACATCCTGTAAACAGTGTGAGTGCATTTCTTCTGCAGTCATCAAAATAATACAACCTACTGTTTCTCTCAACCTTTGAACATGTGTGCAGATGGCCAGAGAGGTTCAATAATTAACCTCTTGTTACTACATAGTTTAGAGTTGCAAAGCTACCTCTCGCCAGGTCTCTGTTTTTAATTTGGTATGACTGGCTAAGTGGAAATGTTAAGCTCCACACTTTCTGTGCCTTGTGTGTCAAAACCCTCCTTTAAACCCACTAGAAACTTCCTCCCAGAGCACACGGACTCTTTCAGGATGTGACAACTGAATCTGACAAGTCCTTGTAGAACTCGGTTTTATGAGGCTGCTGAGTTACCTTGGGAGCATCTCCCCTGCCACCGCTCTTTTACTGGCCCCTCACCCAAATGTAGAATGTCAGCTGCTTTCCTGCTAACTGCCTCATGAGCTAGCCCGGGACAAAAGCAAAAACTAGTGGAAGAAAGCCAGTGATTTATTCGTCTGTCTCTGTGAATGTCTGTTAAAAAAAA
>NW_005871123.1:1173254-1239785 GCF_000147115.1 Myotis lucifugus | reverse complement strand
GAATCTTCTCAGAATCCTGATTTATGGGCGTCCTCATGCAGAAATTTCTGTGTCGGTAGTATGGGGTGAGGCTTCATCTTTGTCATGAGGAATCAGAATTTCAAGAGGATGGGAGCCCAGAAATCAGGATTTTTAAAAGATTCCCAGGTGATTCTAATGTGCAGCCAAGGTTGAGAACCACTGGTCTAGACTCACGTCCCAATGAGTTATCACTGGAAATTCACAAGTCTCTGAGAAGTTCTGTTTCCTTACACCATGCATTTCACAGCTAAAACTACAAATCACAGGCATAATAAGCCCTGAAATTTTAACTTTTATGAAACAGTACCTACCAACTCCTTCATAAATGCAATACACTCATATTTAATGTGTGTGATTTCAAGAAAGAAAATTATGAAATTCAAAGCTAATCTCTTGATAAGAAAACATTTGTATTTTAGTACTTTAACATAGAACAATTTTTCCTGAATCCTTTTATTCCCACCACATTTCCTGACTAATTTAAAGAAGAAAATAACTAATCTAATTCAGTTAACTAACTTAACGAAGAAAGAGGATCCTAATGGCATTTTTACTGGACATAGTGGAGAAAGAGATTCCTGTAATCTCAGATGACTTCCAACCCCACAGTATCCTCCTAAGGGAAGTAACCAGAACTGTATACGATGCTTTCAAATATTGGGTGAAACCAATCAGTTTTGGCCACTACTGATTGTAGCAATAAACTACTGATTGTAGCAATAATCAGTGTGCTAGTGACACACACACACACACACACACACACACACACACTGAAAGTGAGGCCAACCAGGTCAGAAGGGCTTCAGTCTGAAAATTTACCTAATACTGTTGCCCCATATTGAAAGATGATAAACCAAATGAATCAAATACTTTTGTTTTTATAAACATAAAAGTTCAGTGAAAAGATGTCTCATATTCCTCTTAGATCCCAGATAATACTGAATTACAGTTTCAGTTCTCCTCAAGGGGCAGTACATGCCAATCTTAGAACTTTCAACCTAATATTTCCATATAAACTTAATAAGCTTCCCTTGCCAAGGTAATTCCTATGTGCCTCTTTCCTGCAGTATTAAAGAATCTTACTAATATAATAATACCCATGCTGGGAATAATGTATTTATTTTTATGTGTATAACAATGTAATAGAATAAAATAAAGCCTTGTCATTGACATCATAGATCACATTTCTTACTTGCAGCTTTTCTTACCACTGGGAACTTATTTAAAGGGAATACAATTTGAAGGAAGAAAAGGAAGTAATTTAGCAAAGCAGTTGACTATGAGAATTGTATAATTGAGAGAATACTAATTATGAATAAATAAATAGCCTAGTTCATTGCACTAAACTCCCATTTTGCTCAGGCTGTGCCTAGCTTAGAAGTAGAGCTTTTGTTTTAAAATAAACAGTTTGCAAATACCAAGTTTAAAATGAAAAATTTCTCCAAGTCAGACCACAAACCAATTCCAATAGTTACTGACTTATGACCAACAAAAGCAGATAACCAGAGATAAGGTAAACAAAAATGCTACCCAACCAAAAAATAAAGAAAAATACCAGGTTATAGCCAAACTTTTAAAATAAACTCTTAGAAGGCAGTGTGGACCATAGTGTGCATTATATCAGCATCTAAAGTGGACAGTAATTAGACATAAGGGTTTTTTCTATTAGCATGGTCACTCATTATTTCTTCCAGAATTTTGCTTTCTCAATAACTTAAGCCCTTATGCAATTTGCACAAATGTCTTAGCTTTTCCATAATATATGCTACCTTATTTATAATGCAAATCTAATTACATTGAGTCATAAAAAGATTAACAATATTTAATTGGTTTTAGCAACAACAAAGCCTTGTTATCAATTTCTGTTAAGGGCTTGTGGCTTCATATATTCCAGTTATCAGTGAAACAAAGTATTTTCAATGTTTTAGTCTTATCTTTTTTATTTTAGTCTTCATTTTCTTGCAATAATTTGAAGACGTGGTTGTGCTTTGCTACTCCATCCATTATATTGCACCTTCTACATATGTGGCCTTGAAATGTTTTATGGCAACTCTTCCTCCCCCCTTTTTTTGCATAGTGACTTGAGCCAGACTTTTCGTTAACTCACCCTCCCCTCTTTTTTAGCAAATTCCTTCCTATCTCTAATGTTCAGCCTTATCCTCCTTTTTATTTTATCTTATTCTATTCCTAAACCAGAAACATGTGTACGTTCATTTTTATTAAGTTTTTTGTTGGAAGTGTTAAATTGGTTTTGTGGAGATGGTGCATTTAAATAGCTAACTGAACTAATTAGTCAGTGGTGTCAGAGAGAAGCCAAATTTAACAGAAGAGAGCTGGGTAGCAGAAGGCAAGGATCAAAATCTTGGTTTCCAAAAGAATATTATATTTAAATGGCTATCAGTTTACACAAGATTAACAACATGAATTAAACTATTCAAGGCACCAACTCTGGCCTAGTATTAGATTGCAAATTCAAAGACAAGTTTATAGAAAAAAAAATGGCCCATGTCTTCCCAAAATGACCAAAAAAGAAAAGAAATGTAGCTTAGCTGCTGAGCATAAATATCCTTCATCTACCCACTTATTATCAGAGGATAATTTAATTCAAACTGATCAAACATTTATTGGTGTTCTAAAAGTGCTGGTCATCCATGCTAGGTATAATGAAAGATAGAATAATTTGGTATAAAAAGTGTTCCACCCTACACAAAATGAGACAAAGGAAAGCCTGTAACGTGACTCTAGATACTAAACATTCCAGTGACTTTGTAAATTAAATTAAGTTATCCTTTTGTGAAGAAGCAGACACAAGATTTTTTTAATCTAGGTAATAAAAGTTGCTCTTAATATGCATTGTGATAGCTCCTTATACTTCTTAGTGGTGAGAGATACAAATAGAAGTCTAACTTCAAAGTATGTAGAGTACAATGGAGGTACCTATTAGTCCTGTCCTCCACACAAACCATCTAAGAAAGAGGCTATCATTTGAAACTCTAAGGCCTTGAAACAAGGTAAAGGTAAACTTAAAGAGATTGCCCCTGAAATTCAGAGTTCAAGATACATTGAAATTGTCTGATTCAAATGCAACCTTTCAGTAACTTCACGTGAGTTGTTTTGTTTTGTTTTGTTTTGTTTTGTTTTGTTTTGTTTTGTTTTGTTTTGTTTTGGCTCAGGCTATGGTGATGGAAAATCTGGAGGATCATGCCTGGGTCTGATGTCTATGATTGGATTAGTTGGTTTGTAATTATGACTTATGAAACAATTTCTAGGTCAATATTACTAGAATTCATAGACCCTGCGAGTGGAAAGGGATCACAGAAATCACCATGACCAGGTAGGGGAGAGAGCACTGAGACCAGTTTTCTGCCTCTTGGAGTCTTGTCCTCACCCCACTAAAGCAAATACAGAGAAAAAAGTTTCTGTCCACCTGGTAGTTTCATTTTCCTTCCACCGTTTGGTTCCTCGACCCTTTTACACACCAACACTGCTTTCCATAAAACTCTATGTTCTGCTGAGGTATGATTTTTCAACATCTTCTAATGTAATTGCTATTTATCTAAGCAAGAGAATAATTTGAATTGATTCTTTTTTGGCCTGCATCTCATCAAAAAATGTGAAATTTCAGCCCTAAGCTACTCTTTCATAAGTACTTTTTTTATGTGAGTCAAAATTATAGTTCTTAAATGTGTTCCAAATCATTGTTCCAAAACACTTGAGAAACTCAAATTGCTACATGTAGCCAAAAGGAAATACTTTTTCTTTTTTGCTGTAAGAGCCCTTATCTAAAGAGCAAAGGATTTGATTATCAATTCAATAGTTCACACAACCCTATTCTAAATAGTATGAAAATATGCTGTTATAATTTTAAGTGGAGTGCATAACTCTTTTTTATATATTAATTATTTATGAACTTGTGAGAAAGCAAAATATATAAACCAAGACAATATTTTAGTTACCAAGAATAACTCATTGAAATAGAACTGAGTGAAAAAAATGGAGAGCCCACACACACACACACAAAAAAAAAAAAAAAAAAACAAACAAAGAAAAGAGAACAATGTGAAGTCTAAGATTTGTATGAGAGTTCAATATCCCTATGGAAGAAGAAGAGATTGAATACAGACTTCAGAGGCCAAAAATCATCAAAGTAAATTTGACTAAAGCACAAGGGGTAAACTGGAAAGGAGGAGACCAGAAAACAAAAACATTTTTTTCTAAGATTCTTATTTTCCCTTTGATACTAAACCTTTGATTCTTCACTCTGTCTCTGTTTAATTTTGTCATTTCTATGTAGGAGCAAGAATTCAACGAGGAGGAAAAAAAATATCTACAAAAAAAGAATAAAAAACAAAAGTGCTTTGCCAAATTTGAGGGAGGGAATGTACAGGATCTGGGAACTGAGGGGAGGAAAGCATCATTGGAATGGCAGCTGGATTAAAAGAGGCTCAATCAGCCTTTGTGATCATCTCCAGTAATGACCAATCTCATTGTGCTGGACCTGCAAAGCTTCCATGCCTGCTGGGTAACCATCTGAGTATTGAACTAAATGACCCTCCATGATTCTCAAGCACTGCAGTAGATCAATTGTATTTTAACATTTGCACAGCTGGTTATTTGGTTAAATGTGGGCAATTCCCCAAGCCCTCATTTGATTTTGGAATATATCTGTTCACTCAAAGTGCACCATAATGTGCTGCCTCCGATAGCATATCTGTACCTGGGGAATTAGTTCAGCAAACCTGTGTTCCCAGAAACCAAACCTCCCTCCTGGACGCACAGAGGAAGGCATCTGCCCTCACTGGTCACAGCCCTAAAAACAAACTATCTGCTAATGGTTATTTTAAAACAGAAGCTATTCAGATTAGGGGGGGAAAAGTCAAAAGCTAAATATCAGACCAAGTGGCAAAGATAATCCCCAAATGATCCAGTATATGATCTAACGATGTTGCCTGAAATTTAAAACAGTTAAAAGGCAACTTCTTCAAGGAACTAGGTCACAAAATACCAGAAAAAGTGACCACAGATTCTAAAATAACTTAGTAGGCCAGATTATGAGACTGTTAATATTAGTATATATTAATCTTCAGTATTTTAAGTTTATTAGAGAGCTTCTAAGTCTTTACATTTTAAATACATATATTCTTTATTCCTGTTATGGGGGGATTTCTTTCTACCATCCAAGTGAGGAAAACAAGAGCAATCTGATTCTCCTTCCTCAGAAAGAAAAAGAAGGTAGGTTATTGAATCAATTTAATCCAAGTGATATCATTGTAATTAACTAGTTATTAATAACAGGAAAGAAGCAAAGGGAAGGCCAGACATTATAGGAATGTTCCCTTCATAACACTGGGGGAGGGAACTACATAGGGAAGATAAATGCATGCCCAGTAAAGTTAGGGTGACATAGGGAAGGTGTTTGCTGTCCGTCACACCTAGCAAGAGAAGCCATTGGCCAGAATGGGTCATTGGCCACTGCTAGTGCCTAAAGATTTGGGCTACTTAATCCACTGAACAAAGAAGTTCTCTCTCTTGGTTCCTCTTGACAGGCTTGGCTCACGGCTCACGCTTGGCTTCCTGGCATTCTCCCATGTGGCCCATGGCCATGTGGACCCCCACACACAATGAATGGCCTGCAACTAGCCTGATGCTGTACTGGACCTGGCTCCAACATGGAAAGGAAATTCTGGACCCTGGCTGTGATTTTAACTCTACTCAAACCCCAGCTACACTTCTTCTATGATTGGATAAGGGTAATGAGACTTTGGAAACCCAGGGATGTAACTCCTCAGGAATGAAGCTTCCTACCATATCTCATCCTCCTGTGGGGGACTCCAGAATGCTTATTTCAGTGGTACCCCAAGGACCCCACTCCCACTAGCAACCAGGGGAGAGAAGACATGTTTTTTCTCCAGTAATACTAGCAGTCCTTCTTACCTGCTCCCAGCTGGAGGCTTCCAGGCTTTTCTGCGGCCGCTATTTATCAGCTAGTCCCCTGTCCCCACTTCTCAGATTCTTTTCCCTAAAGCAGTGATTTTCAAATGGTGTGATTTTTAAAACATGCAATATGTGACTATTTAGTCAGGGGCAGTGACCTCTTTGCCCTTAGATTGTCAAATAAAAAATGACAACAGCCAACACAATAGTCACCCTGTGTGAATGAATCAAAATCATAACAATTCTTTTGTCAAATCGGCAAAAAATATATTTTCGGTGTGCCACAGAATTTTAGTAATCAGTAATGTGTGCCATGAGATGAACAAGGCTGAAAGTCACTGCCCTAAAGTAATGGTTACAGATTCCTCCTCCTCAGTCACTCTAGCTTCAGCGCTTTTGCTTGGAGACAAAACTTAGATATTGAATCTATTCAATTATTTCTTAAGGAAGAACTGCCCGGATGCTGTTTATACCCAAGCTCTCTGACTCTCAATACCTCCTTCTGTAAATGGGAATGATTTAAAAATCTATCTCAAAAGTTTTTGTGATAAATAAAGGAACGAATGTAAATATATGGTACAATACGTGACAACTCGAACATGTTCTATGGCTATTAGCTCTTTTTTTCATTGTTTAAAGTATTACAAATAGTAGTACATATGTCTCCTTTTTTCCCATTGACCTTGCCCACTAAAGGACACAGAAGCAACCTAGAAATTCTTAAAAGGAATTTTTAGCTTAATATTTAAGGCAGAAAGAGAGAAAAAAACAGTGAAAGAGAAAGAAAAATACCAAAGGTATAAACACTACAATTTACTTGACTTCACATCAGTTCATGGAGGATATTTGCTTTGTGCTCTACCTAGATGCTAAAAGGATAAAAGGTGGGTTGAGTCTCTATTTCATTACTTTTTTTTCTTTATAGAACACTAGAGGCCTGATGCAAGAAATTCGTGCAAGAAGCTCAGCCCTCATAGGCCTGGCTTCATCCGAAGGTCATTCAGCTGTCTGGTCTATTAGCATATTACACTTTTATTATTATAGATTCTATTTCAAACACAGGCTACAGAAATATTCCATTTCTGAGCATAATGGGAACTTGGTAACACTGTGATATTTTTATTTATGTTGGGCATCTATAGTAATAAAAGCATAATATGCTAATTAAACCGGACATCCTTCTGAACAAAGCCGGGTCTAGGAGGGAAGCCCGGGTCCCGGGTGCCAGAGGAAAGCAGGTGCCGGCAGCCGGGGGAAGGAAGGCCTACTCTTGCACGAATTTCATGCATCAGGCCTCTAGTCTAAAATAAATAACATGGATAATGAAGAAACAGGAGGTGGTAGTCAAAAATGGGCTTTGAGTAATGAGAAACCTTACAGATTTGACAAAAATTTCCTAAAATACCTGTAAAAAAACATCTGAAATGTATATATATATATATATATATATATATATATATATATGTGTGTGTGTGTGTGTGTGTGTGTGTATGCATGAGTCTTTTGTGTTTTTAGATGCTGAAGAATTTATTATTTCTTTAAAAAGTGAAAGGACACATATGTAATACCTTAATCAATAAAAAAATAAATTAAAAAAAATTTAAGTGAATGAAAATGAGCATGTATGTGGTACACGAGTACGAAGTTAAGAAAAATAGAAGGAATCATTCAGGTTTCAGCATTGCCATTTCCCCCTTTATGGGCAAAACTGATTACTTTTGTTTTTCCAGCTTCCTAGAAAGTTGTTGAAATTCAAGTTTTGTTACTTTTGCAAAGAATTGAAGAAGGATCAGACAGCAAAGAAGCAGGAACCTACCCCAAGGTGTTAATGAGGGTGGAAGAGACAGAAGGGAGACAGGGCTAGGGATCTGGTACAGCTGGGGATCATTAATAGCAATCAAGGGCCACTATAAACAAATCAGTAGGAAATAGAGAGGCTCTACATTTTCCTGGCTTGGTGGAAGGAGCCATCTGGACAGAGGGAATTTGGCTTAAAACTCTCATAAGGGAACTTGGCTTAAAAAAAAACAACCCTCCAGCATAGTCAGTCACTGAAATAAACAAATTGAACCTGCTTATGTTGTAACAGATTAAATTACTATCACAAAATATAAAATCCACCATGGATTATGACTAATTTAACACAACAATGTAGGAAGAATTTTATGACTAGGGAAAAGTGGGTATAGTTTTAAGAATAGCCATGGAAACTTAAACAAAGAGAGGAAAGAGGAGAAGAAATAGTTATTGCTTTATAATACATATATTATATTCTCCAGAGTTTGAAAAAGAAGTCATGCATTGTTTAATAGCATTCAAGTCAGCAGAACTGGTGACTGTGATCAAATCTGTTTGAAAACATCTCCTAGGCAGTCCTTGGTCAGGAAGCTGCTAAGAAGGATGGAAGTAAAGAACAATGTGGAAAAATATGCCTGAAAGCCTTTCCTTCCAACAAAAGGAATGACCAGAATAATAGAAAGAACAGCAAACAACTAAAAGGTGGCTTTTTCTATGACCTTTCCTTCTAATCTGTATATTTACAAATCTCGATCATCTCTGCCCCACTTCCAAATGTTTACTGCATTCAAACCAGACTCTATGTATATACTAGAGGCCCGGTGCACAAAATCCGTACATGGGTAGGGTCCCTAGGCCTGGCCGGTAATCAGGGCTGATCTGTGGAGCAACCCTCGGGGCAATCAGAGGGCACCCACCTTGGCCAGCCTGGTGCTGCCTGCTTGCCGGCCCCACCCCCCACCACCAGTCGTCTGCCTCTATGAGGCGACAGGAGAGGTGATGGGGGGGGGGGGGCCCACTGGCACCCACCTTGGCTGGCCTGGGGCCTGCAGGCTAGGGGCAGTTCCTGCGTTGAGCATCTGCCCCCTGGTGGTCAGTGCGTGTCATAGTGACTGATCATTCTGCCATTCTTTCGATTTGCCTATTAGGTTTTTATTATTTAGGATATATATATTAAGCTTGACATTTTCTTTACTGCTTTATTGACCCCTTTGTTTCCCTCTATAGCAGTGGTTCTCAACCTTGGCTGCACATTAGAATCACCTGGGAATCTCTGATAATTGACTTTGTTGGAATTTATACTCTTTATATTCGGGTATTCTTACGAATGTTTAGACCCACCGCATAACAAAGAAACAGAATTTCCGGAGGATGAGGCCCAGAAATCAGGATTTTAAAAAGATTCCCAGGTGATTCTAATGTGCAGCCAAGGTTGAGAACCACTGCTCTATAGGATGCAATATCTCACTGTCAAGGGGACAAAGGGATTATCCATCTTTGAATCATCAGGCTTAATTAGCTCTCCTGACTACCTTTATCTTTTTCAATTGTCAACTCTGTAATGCTGACTCTTTCAGATATAGAATCTGGTCAAAACTTTGACTTCAGAACTCAGATAAATTAGTTAAAGAATTGATGCAAACCCAGAACACTACATTCCCCATGAATTGTTTTCTGCTTCTGATGACTATGAAAAACTGGATGTAAAAGAGTTGCTATAAAATACATTCATTATTCCTATTCAGTTGGGTAATTTAATCCTAAGGGATGCCCTAAAGATGTCTGGCTGCATAGAGTTGAGCTTAAACAGCCAAAAGTGGCTGTTAGGTTTGTATCTGAGTTATGGCCTCAATGCACAGCAATATATTGTATAGTTAAGGGGCCCACTCAGGAAAGACTCTCTGTTCTATTGTTTAACAGCTGTGCAGTAAATAGGCAAGGTGCACAACCTCTCTGAGATTCAATTTTCTCATCTGCAAAATGGAGAGAATAGTAGCCACTGCACAGTGTTGCTGGAGGATTTAATGGTTAATGTGAACAAAGTCTCTAGCATGGTTCCAGGCAGCTCTTATACAGATGGCCAGAAGACATATGAAAAGATGCTCAACATCACTAATCATAATGCAAATTAAAACCACAGTGAGATATCACCGCACACCTGTCAGAATGGCTATCATTGATAAATCAACAAATAACAAATGTTGGCAAGAATGTGGAGAAAAGGGAACCTTCTTGCACTGTTGATAGGATTGCAAATGGGTGCAGTCACCATGAAAAACAGTATGGAGGTTCCTCAAAAAATTAATAGGAGAACTACTTTATGACTCAGCAATTTCACTTCTGGGTATTTACCTGAATAAATCCAAAACACTAATTAGAAAAGATATATGTGTCTGTATGTTTACTGCAGCATTATTTACAATAGCCAACATCTGGAAGCAGCTCAAGTGTCCATCAGTAGTTGACTGGATAAAGAAGATGTGGCAACTATATACAGTGGAATATTATTCAAACATAAAAAAGAATGAAATCTTACCATTTGTGACAACATGGATGGACCCATAGGGTATTATGCTGAGTGAAATAAGTAAGACAGAGAAAGACAAATACCATATGATTTCACTTCTCATATGGAATCTAAAAAACAAAATAAATGAACAAACAAAATAGAAACAGACTCATAGATACAGAGAACAACCATACTGATGGTTGCCAGATGGGAGAGGGTTTGGGGGGCTGGGTGAAAAGGTGAAGGGATTAAGAAGTACAAATTGACAGTTACAAAATGGTCGTGGGAATGTAAAGCACAACATAAGGAATATAGCCTATAATGTTGTAATAACTATGTGTGGTGCCAGGTGGGTACTAGACTTATAGGGGGGATTACTTCATAAATTATATAAATGTCTAACCACTATGCTATACACCTGAAACTAATATAATATAGAATGTCAACTATAACTGAAAAAAATAAAATAGGTCAGCTCTTATTTTTTCTAGGAATTGCTTTTGAAAACTTTTATGACTTCCCTCCATTTTAGGCAGACTCATTTGATATGTATCCAATTGTGAAATTAAAAATATTTGGCTGCAGATAGTTCTACATCTTCTTTGTCATTAGTTTTTGTCAAGTAGCTTATGTGCACACAACTCCCACCAAATAAAGACAGAAACAATTCTTGGTTTTTGCTTTTGTCTCCTGGGCAGCAATTATAATTTGTTTGGAACATAGGTTATTTAAAGTCATCAAATACTGTTCCCTATGGTGTCATTGCATACCACCTATCTAAATATTTTTCTGCTGATTTATTTATTCTTTAGAATAAAAATAAAGCAATGTGACACAACTATAATGTACTTATCCAAGGGTTTTACAAAAGGCATGTACAACCTGAACACATTGACCCTTATTTGCAATAACAAATCAGATACCATACAGGTTTTAAACTAACTCTATGCCTTCCAAAAATTCTGAGTTTGGACTTACACACAGAAGGAGAGATTTACAATAAGCACAGACTACACTTGAGGAAGAAAAACCTTAGTTATATGCCCAGACATCATGAAATCATTCTATTTCAATAATTAAATTAACAACCATTTATAGAATACTTAGATGTGCCAACATTCTACTAAGCACTGAGGATATGATAGTAAAAAAATATCTTGCTTTCATGGGATATAAATTGTTATATGGAAGGTAGAAAATAAATTATCTATATCATGTGTTAGACTGTAATCAGTGTTAAGGAGAAAAAGGTAAAATCGGGATGGATGATATGGAGTGTGGATACAGAAGGCTGCAATTTTAAATATTGACTCCAGTGGCCCACTGTGAAGGTGAATTTTGATGAAAAACCTGAAAGCACAAAGGAACTAACTCTACCAATATTTAAATGAGTTGAATTTCAGGAAGAAGTCACAGAAAGGACCAAGTCCCTGAGTCAGGAGTCGGCTTGGCTGTTTGAGGAACAGCAAGGAGGAGCATGGCTGATATGGAGAGAATGAAAGGAGGAGAAGTAGAAAAAAATGACAGAATATAATGGGAACATGAGCATGTAAGGTCTTACCTTTGTATATTCTTTGAATCAGTAATAAATATTATCTAGAAAATAATTAGAAATTTTAACATCCTATAAAATATGCCTCCAGATTAAGAAAATCTAAATAGAATATTTTAAAGAAGGAAATAATCTTGCTCTGGCCAGTTTGGCTCAGTGGATAGAGTGTTGGCTTGCAAAATGACCGGGTTTGAATGTGTCTGGGGCCACATGCCTGGGTTGCGGGCTTGATCCCCAGTAGGGGTCATGCAGGAGGCAGCCTATCAATGATTCTCTCTCATCATTGATGTTTCTATCTCTCTCTCCCTCTCCCTTCCTCTCTGAAATCAATAAAAATATATTTAAAAAATGAGGAAAAAATCTTTTGGCTAATTATACCAAAACTGTGCATGTATATTACCTATGGTGATATATATATATCACTCTTAGTTTAATCCTAAGGGTAAAAGAATATAGAAATATATTGGAGAAATATCATTGAATCTATTTTTATTACCTCCTAAGATAAATAACATAGTTCATCATTTGATAACTTACCTTTAGTAAATATGGTAGAGGTCAAGAGAATCTATAAAAAAAATACTGGGTAGGAAGCTCTACCCAGTAAAAAGAATAGTTTATTCCCCAGGATTAAGGAGCTTGAATGCATTATACTTAGTGAAGAAGATTCCTTCAAAACTTCTTGAACTCACTGTAGGTGAAAATCATTAACAGCAGAGCACTGACCAGTCTACAAAATGATCTAATTCGTTTACAACTTTTGAGCATTTTGACAAAAAATGCTCAAACTGAGGCAAGAGAGTTTTAATGAAGGAAAGGTTTAAGTACTTGACTTCTATTAAAAAGTGGGACACTGAGAAGGATCAAATTCAGCTGACACCAATTAGGCAAAGTGAAGAGACCTATGCTAGACACACAGTTATATGATCTTGCCATGCTTAACATTGACTGGCACGAGACACAAAATAAATTATGATTCAGTTACTACATTGCTCTGGTAAAATGAGAGAGGCTTTTTATAATTTATCAAATTATACCATGCATATTAGGCATTACAAGTTATTACACCATCAGAAACGGAAATATGGATAGAGGCCCATCTGTTCCATAGAGTATGAGTTTCCCTATAGACACTTCATGCCTAAACTTAACCTATTTTGTTTTTTTCTCCTCTGAAGTCTATGAAATAAGAGTTATCAAAAACTAACTGCCAAGTAAATTAACCTTAAAATCTGTTGTTCTTATCCATCTATGTCTCTGTGTGTATGTATATGAATTCTATTATTTTTATTAATCTATATAAGATTATAATATAATCTTTCTCTCTTTTTTTTAAATCCTCACCTGAGGATATTTTTCCATTGATTTTTAGAGAGAGTGGAAGGGAAGGGAAGAGACACACAGAGAGAAACATAGGTGTGAGAGAGACACATCGATTGGTTGCCTTTCACATGTGCCCTGACAAGGGCTGGGGATGAAGCCTGCAATCCGGGTACGTGCCCTTGACCTGCAATCGAACCCAGGATCCTTCAGTCTGCAGGCCCACACTTGATCCACTGAGCCAAACCAGCTAGAACTATAATATAGTACCTTATAAATAAATGCTATTATTTCTACACAAGCACTCTACCTCAGTAACTTCTATATACAAACTTCCTCTCACTACAAAAGCTACAGTTAATCCTATCTCTTTTTTGAAGTATGACTTATTTCACACTCTTAAAATGGTTTCCCATAATATCTGATTAAAAGTAAAACCTTTTTCTCATGGCTCATTTGAATTCGCACTGCTATCTCTCTAGCTTGCAATGCCTAACTCTCTTTTTCCACTGTCATCAACTAAGTTCTCCTTAGCAGTCTACACATCAACCTTCCTAGTCTTTCTCCTTCTTCCTCAAAGCTTTCCATAGTTAATAGAAGGAAGTTGACACATTCCTTTTCCCCAAAACTGCAACATAATTCCCCAGGATTTCTCTTCTCCTTTCAAAGTAAACCAATCAATTTCCCCAGTTTATGAGCCTTTTATACATATCACCAATTTCAAGTGCTTCTCTAATTTATTTGTAATAGAGCTAAGGTTTGCACATTTTATATGTCAGCTAATTCAATCTTCACAACCATTCTGTAGGGTAAGTACATTATTAATCCCATTATACAGGACAATAAGCTGAGGCACATAGAGGTTAATTGCCAAATGTCACATGTTAGAAAGTAGAAGTTTGGATTTGAACAGAGGCTTTATGACTCCAGAGTTCATGCTCTTACCCACTATCTGAATCTGCTCCTTTGTGCTCACTATCTATCCTTTTATTTATATTGTTAAAGTTTATACACCTGTGTCATCTATTGTAATATACTAGAAGCTGTTATTACAAGAATAATGCAATTTAATTCAAACTATATTTTAATTTTTTTGATTTTTATTAATCATTAGGAGCTGATATATTTAGGGAACTAACTGAGCAAGTGCCATACAAGAAGCTAATATAAGGAAAAAAGACAAGGAAGAGATGAGAGAAATATGATGAAGCTGTATAAATTATATATTTGATGAGATATAGTTAGGCAATTCATCATCTCCTTTCAAAGTTGTCTACTTCCTAAAATCATTATATTAAAATTCTAGTCCCTTCAAATGGATTACTTTCTTTGTCAATGGTATCTGTGGGCTTTTTTTAAAGAGGGGAAACTAAAATACACCTCAAATTAATACCTGCATGCTGTTTACAGTGTAACTTACATACATTATTTTATTTACTGTATCAGCAATGACCTCTTCCTTTTTCCTGACATGGAGTAACTAAAAGTGGCATCAGTATGATAATAAATTTCTTAGAAAAACCTTTATTTTTAACACGTGAAAGCAATTCCTCATGATATACATACATCACTCTTTTCCTAAGAAATAAAAATCTGTCTTAAGTCTTAAGTAATAAAAAGGTTAAGATGCTGTGCTGCCACTGCAGGAGAATCATTTTTTGTGTGTCAAGTTTCTGCTTATCAGTTCTATCTTAACCATGCTCTAACTTCTTATGGAAATATATACATGGCTAAATTACTACATATTAAAAATTAAAACTCTCACCCTGGTCGGTCGCTCAGTGGTTAGAGCTTCGGCCTGCACACCGAAGGGTCAGTGGGTTTGATTCCCAGTCAAGGGCACATATCTGGATTGCAGGTTCCATCCCCCTCTTGGTGGGGATGCCTGCAGGAAGCAACTAACCCATGTGTCTCTCCCACATCAATATTTCTCTCTCTCTCACTCTCTCAAACACAGACAAAAGCATAAATATAAAAGAAGTATCATTTTATTATTAATGTATTAATGTATAAAGGTCTTTTCTGGTTTTTGTGTTTTATTTTCACAAAATAACAGCTAATAGAAGATTAGTAGATGGTCTCTTACCTGGTTTTATTTACTTCTAGTTCAGAGAAAATGTGTTAGGTTTAACAAATGATTTCAGCTAAACTAATTATGAGACTGAATTTACCTTGTATACACTTTACCCCCTTGAATTCCTATTATTTGGGAGAAAATTTTATGCTTTTGTATTGTTTTTATATTTTATATGTTTACATGTACTGTTCTTCTGAATTTACAACAAAAACAATAACAAAGATTTTTACTGGTCAACAAGTAACAGTAGATGAAGAGTTTCATTAGGGAAAAGATCACCAGTGCCTCTTTATTCTGCAGCCCAATACTTTTACAATTAACAGGAAATAGGCCAGTTGTTCTCCAGTATAGACTTTTTCCTAGGAATTCGTGTGATGTGATTGCCAAGAATAGATTTCTACATCTGTTTAGTGGTCATTGAAGAAGTTAAACATTTTCAAAGTAAACCAATCAATTTCTTCAGAAGCTCTCTTACTTTAATAAAACCAAAATAAAGCATATATCCAAATGTTCTAAAGTGCTTAAAGAATGTTTCAAAGTGTAAGTTTTACACCCATAATATACTGGTAAATAAGCACTGAGCGCATCTCTAAACTGAGAAAAGGGTGTCATTCTCCCTGAGCTTGAGACGAAGTCACTAGATAGGATATGTATGTACCAAGCTTCATGTCTGCGAGTTTTCCTTTCACAGGAAGGGACTTACTCGGCACATTCTTACCACCCAGCAACACAGATAGCCTGCCATTATGTTTAAGACAGATCCATATTGTGAAATCAAACACTCACCACTGTATTACAATTCTCAAGTAACAAAAAGATCGTGTTAACTACCAAAATCAATCAGATTGGTGTTTGACATCCACAAAGAAGTCACTGTAGCTGTTCTTCAGCTATGCCTTTGATATATTTTTTTGCTTCCTTCCCAAAATTAGACCCTGATACTGGCAAGTTGAATTAAAATCCTGTCAGAGGGAATCTGTAAATGGTACTGTAACCCCAAATTTGATTATGTGTAGATGATAAAACGGAAAAAGTTTCAGACTTAATTAATATAGTGAACATTAAATAGATTCAATGGATATTATATTTAGAAAGTCCCAACATTTAACAAGCATATAATGCAAACACAGTATTTTTCTTTGCATCATATACAACACATCATGAGTGAGAGCATGCAAGAACTGATTAAAAACCTTCTTGAGTGAGGTCCCTGTCTCACCTACCAATGTGGAAACCAGATTAAAAGATTCAGCAGCAACAAAACAAAACAAAACAAAAATCCTTTCTGAAAATGTGCTGTGTTTTTCTCCACACAAATACATCCCTGATGATACTATATGACTCTATTAATGAAGACACTAGTCCCGTGGTCGGCAAACTGCAGCTCACGAGCCACATGCGGCTCTTCGGCCCCTTGAGTGTGGCTCTTCCTAAGCCTTAGGAGTACCCTAATTAAGTTAATAACAATGTACCTACCTATATAGTTTAAGTTTAAAAAATTTGGCTCTCAAAAGAAATTTCAATCATTGTACTGTTGATATTTGGCTTTGTTGACTAATGAGTTTGCCGACCACTAGACCAATGCTAGGCTAATAACATGAATAGAGAGGACGATTCCTTTTCACCAACCAGAACCTGCTCATTTTTTTTTCTTTTTGTTCCTCTGGGCTTAACACAAAAAGCTTTTCATATTTTTTAGATTTTTTTCTATTTACCCGGAGTCTAATTTCATTCAATTGTTAATGAGTGGTGACTTATGTTCTGGCCTTTGGTTAACTATGTCTTCTAATGCTTGTGGAGATCACTAAGAGCCAATTAGCAAGAATGGCAAATGCAAGCATTCCTCATGTGATGAGCCAGCTGTTTTCAGTGCCATGACATGCCATGTGCAAGGTTGTGGTGGGTAATAATAGAGTAAGAGCGCTGGAGCCAGAGGGCTTCAGTCAAGTTCCTGTCCTGATGCTTTCTGTACCTTTTACCAAGTCACTTAACTTTCTTCACTTCAGTTGCCTCAATTGCAAAAGGAAGATAAGTACAAAGTTGTTATGAGAATTAAATGAGTTCATATGTATTTGTAAAACTAAAAAAATGTATGTTAGTTATATTGCTACTAGAGGCCCGGTGCACAGAAATTTGTGCACTCGGGGCAGGGGGTCCCTCAGCCCAGCCTGTGCCCTCTCACAGTCTGGGACCCCTCCGGGTAACACCACCTGCTGGCTTAAGCCCGCTCCCCGGGGGATTGGGCCTAAGCTGGCAATCAGACATCCCTCTGGCAGCCCAGGAGCCCTCAGGGGATGTCCACTTGCCTGGGGGAGCTGGCTTAAGCTGTAGTCGGACATCCTTAGTGCTGCTGAGGAGGTGGGAGAGGCTCCCACCACCACCGCTGTACTGGCAGCCGTTAGCCTGGCTTGTGGCTGAGCAGAGCTCGCCCTGTGGGAGCGCACTGACCACCGGGGGCAGCTCCTGCATTGAGTGTCTGCCCCCTGGTGGTCAGTGTGTGTCATAGTGACCAGTCATTCCCAGTCTTTCTGCTATTAAGGTCAGTTTGCATATTACCCTTTTATTATATAGGATATTTGGTACTTTACAGTTACTCAGAGGACATTTTCACTGTATGACACTATAACTATTTTCTCTATTCCCATCAGGACATGAAGCTTCTTTAGCTATGCCATTGCTTCTCAAACTTGCTGCGCACTGGCATCACCAGGGCAGTTGTTAGAAGTACTTATAATTGGTGTAGGCTACAGCCCGGGCATTAGAATGTTTAAAGGCTTTCCAGGTTATTCCAATGTGCAGCCAAGTTTAAGAACCACCAATCTGCGTTCCTTCTTACTGAAGTGGGCCACCTCTAGAAAATATAGTCACAGTGAGGTTAGAGATAAATAAGCGATGCTAATTTTCAAAATTTCTATGACTTATAACAGTTGTTCTTAATCTTTAGTGTGAATTAGAATTACTGAGAGGACTTGCTAAAATAAAGATTGCTAGCTAAACCACAGAGTTTCTGAATGAGTAGATCTGGGATAAGGCTCAAGGGTTTGTATTTATAACAGGTTCCCATGAATGCTTATATTGCTGGTCCAGTGATCAGAATATGGGGCATGTGAGTCCATAGTAACCATCATATTGTCCACATTTTAAGTATGGCCTGTTAGTTGGGGTTCTCCAGAAAAACAGAACCATCTGGAAGTATAGATATAAATATAGATAGGTATTTTGTTTGCTTTCTCTCTTTCTTTCTTTATGTCTCTTTATTTTTTAAGAAATTGTATGACATGACAATTGAGACTTGGTAAGTCCAAAATCTGAAAGGTAGGCTAGCAGATTTGAGACCCAGGGTCTTGCAATTTCAGTCCCAAGGCTCTCTGTTGGCAGAGTTCCTTCTTGCTTGGGGGAGGTCAGTCTCCGTTCTATGAAGGCCTTCAGCTCATGAGACCCACCCAGATTATTATGTGCTTTACTCAATGCCCACCAATTTAAATGTTAATATTAAAAAAATATGCCTTCACAGAAACTTCCAGAATAATGTTTGACCAAATATCTGGGCACCATGGCCCAGTCAAGCTGACACACAAAATTACCCACACATGTTCTCATCTGTACACAAGTGCTGAACCCAATATGAAAAAGAAATAACCTTTTTTCTCAGAATCCCTTTATTATTGCAAATTACTATTGAAAAAAATCAGATTAATCATATATTGGTAGAAACAATAAGATTTGAATGTCCAAAGTGATTGGCTTTAGTCACAATCAGTGACAAAGTTCTCATGTACTTAGTCACCCAACAGGAACAGCTTTCTAAATAAAATGTTGAGACACTAGTGAAAAAATAGACACAGGATCCACTCTTGGTACAATTATGAAGAGGACTCTTCTCCTTCCCAGCATCTTCTCTACATTGGTGACAGGGCGCCAGCACTGTTTCCACCCCGCTAGGTTGTCCATAGCAACAAATCAAACTAGAGTGTCAATATGCCAGGAAGGACGGAGATGGTTTGCTGACACTGACTAATTTTTATGTGGCTGAATAAACCAAACTCCCGCCAACATTATTTTTCCAAAGACCTGCAGTGGACAGCAGAACAAAACACATGGAGGAACTTGTGTTACACACTGGGGTCTACTTCATAATTAGAACTGGTGGGGGAGCTTTTCTAAAACATATGCTATGTAACTATCCACACAGGATATATGAATATGCCCAGTGATGGGACTGTTCCAAATAATTCAAATAAATCACTCTATGGGCTTTTATGATATACAGATGCCAGAACTCTTCCCTAGTCCAATTAAGAAAGAACATCTATGATGGCTGGGGAATCGCTGTATTTTAAAAGTTCCCCAGGTGATTTTAACATGCAGTCAAGGTTGAGCACCCACTGCCTTATATTACAAAGAAACTATAAAAATGAGGTCACTGAGTTTGTAAAGAAAATAGACAATACTATTTATCATAAAATACATAAAATCTTTATAGTACCACTTTTACATTTATAGTTACAAACTTTACACTTGCAGCTAACAGAATTTGGAAACAGCCTAGTGCTGGACGAAGCTTTGGGGAAAAGTAAATAGAGATCTTAAGCACCTTATAACTCCCCATTCTTTCAACTTTATAATTTTTATTCACTGAAAATTTCAATTATGAATTAGGCATAAGACTATTTTAAAATAAATAAATAAAAGAATGAATAAGGATAGAGTGCTTTTCTTCCTTAATTGGGCTTTTTGTTTGCTAGTCTGATGAGCTTGGAAGACAAATACTCTGCAAACATCCCTAAAGTGTTCCTATGACATTTGACCAAGTAAAGCCGAGGCCCCATTTTAAATCGACTGAGGAATCTCAACAGATCAAGCCCAGACAGGACTTCAGTAAGTATTAGTGATTGGCTGGTGGAGTATGAATTGTTTTAAATTATTTATTTCAATTTCTAAGGTATTTTAAATACATATCTTTTAATATACACATATCTAAATAAAAAAATATATAAACATATATATATACTTTGATTTTAGGAAAGCAACCTAAATCTTCAGAAAACTTTTATACTGCAGGATATTTTGTCAGTCTCAAAAAGCAACTTTGAACTTTTATCTCAAAGAACTAATGTATACAAAGAATAAGAAACATTGGGGAACTGTTATTCCCAAAATACTTCAGATTTTAGATTTAAGAATATCTTAGTATCTGGGGGAAAAAATCTAGCTACCACAAAATCTTATCCAAAGGAGGCAATTTATAAACAAACAAAATAATGCACGTGAAATTGTAAATAGAGTGGTTAATTCTCTCTGTAGTTGAATTATAAAGGTAACTGCCTTGATGGCATACTTCCTTCTCCTCACCCCCACCCAAATCTCATCATTATGACCATTTTGACTGAAATGCTACCAGTGTGGTTAAATATAGCCTTAAGCACTGATCAAGTGCAGCAAATATTTATGAAAAAACTCATAGTCCCGGTGAATTAAAGTAACTTTAACAGGCTATGTTCTGAAAGCACTTGGTGTGAAGAGCAGGATTAGGGATCTACGGACAGCATCAAGTCTGGCCTTGTCTGCCTTTCTGAAATTGAAATTATGAGACTTACTTATACCTTCTCAGTACCAGCTGCCCCATCCAAAAATATGCAAATAACAACTGTAGAGCTCTGGAAAATTGGAACCACTTACAATTAGACATTTTTCACCTAATTTTTATAGCCAAAAAAATGTGAAAGTCTAATAAATTTTCCACATATCTTTAAATGTATAAATAGGGGGAAAATGTTTGACAGAAACAGTGTACTGAGTGGAATTTAAGGAAAGAAAATGTTCAGATTACCAGCATGCCAGGGGATAATCTACAATAAATATGAGTATCACATTTACATAATTAAATACATTTTTTAAAAATAGAGGTCATTAATATGCTATTCTCAAGTGGGTTATGTTGGTTATATTTTTAATGTTGCATTTTGTTGTGTACATTTTAATATATTTAATATTTTAATAATATTTCATTTTGTTTGCAATTGTGCCATAACCAAAATAATTGCAAACATATTTACAAATAGAAAAAGAATAGATGAGATTAGAAACATAATATCAATAATTAATTTTATAATTAATTTTGCATAATATTAATATATTTACTTAAATTATTTTATTCAATTATTTATGTTAATGTTATACATAATTAAAATGCAAATGTGTAATATTTTATGCATACAATTAAATCATTTGACCATATGTGTCATTTGTACAAATCAGTTTTTTTAAATTAAATCTTTATTGTTCAGATTATTACAGTTGTTCCTCTTTTTTCCCCCCATAGCTCCCCTCCACCCGGTTCCCCTCCCACCCTCCGCCCTCACCCCCCCCCACTGTCCTCATTCATAGGTGCACGATTTTTGTCCAGTCTCTTCCCGCATCCCCCACACCCCTTTCCCCCCCAAGAATAGTCAATCTACTCCCTTTCTATGCCTCTGATTCTATTATAATCACCAGTTTATTCTGATCATCAGATTATTTATTCACTTGATTTTTAGATTCAATTGTTGATAGATGTGTATTTGTTGTTCATAATTTGTATCTTTACCTTTTTCTTCTTCTTCCTCTTCTTAAAAGATACCTTTCAGCATTTCATATAATACTGGTTTAGTGGTGAGAACCCCTTTAGCTTTTCCTTATCTGTGAAGCTCTTTATCTGGCCTTCAAATCTGAATGATAGCTTTGCTGGATAAAGTAATCTTGGTTGTAGGTTCTTGGTATTCATCACTTTGTATATTTCTTGCCACTCCCTTCTGGCCTGCAAAGTTTCTGTTGAGAAATCAGCTGACAGTCGTATGGGTACTCCCTTGTAGGTAATTGACTGTCTTTCTCTTGCTGCTTTTAAGATTCTCTCTTTGTCTTTTGCTCTTGGCATTTTAATTATGATGTGTCTTGGTGTGGTCCTCTTTGAATTCCTTTTGTTTGGGGTTCTCTGCGCTTCCTGGACATGTAAGTCTATTTCTTTCACCAGGTAGGGGAAATTTTCTGTCATTATTTCTTCAAATAGGTTTTCAATATCTTGCTCTCTCTCTTCTTCTGGCACCCCTATAATTCGGATGTCGGTACACTTGAGGCTGTCCCAGAGGCTCCTTACACTATCTTCCTATCTTCGGATTCTTTTTTCATTTTGCTTTTCCGGTTGGGTGTTTTTTGCTTCTTCGCATTTCAAATCTTTGACTTGATTCTTGCGATCCTCTGGTCTGCTGTTGGGAGTCTGTATAATATTCTTTATTTCAGTCAGTGTATGCTTAATTTCTAGTTGGTCCTTTATCACAACATCAAGGGTCTCACTAGATTTCTTGAGGGTCTTATTAAGTTTATCAGCGGTTTCTAGAAAATTCTTGAAAAACCTTAAAAGTGTGGTTTTGAACTCTATATACAGTAGTTTGCTTTCCTCCATTTCTGTCATTTGTGCCCTGTTTCTTTGTCTCCGCATTTTTTATGCTTCGCTGTGTCGATAGAGTGGCTTTCTGTGCTAAGTGTCCTATAGGGCCCAGTGGCTCAGCCTCTCCAATTACCTGAGGTAGACACTCTTGGTGCACCCTCTTGTGGGCTTTGTGCACAGTCTTGTTGTAGTTAAGCCTTCATTGTTGTAGGTAACACTGGGAGGAATTGACCTCCAGGCCAATTGGCTGTGAGAATCAGCTGTGTCTACGGTGGGAGAACTTCTGTGCTGAAGACACCCTTATGGGGCAAGACTTGCTTCAGTGGGGCTTTGGTGCTCACTGAGTCTGCCCCAAGTGTGACCCTTATGGATCTGAGGAGTTGTAATTGGATGGTCCCACTCTGACCACTGGGTACACTGGCTCTTGGATCTAAGGAGGTGCTAATCTAGCCTCTGCCTGAGGCTACCCAGCAGAAGCCAGCTGTAAAGCAATGCAAGTTGCCCTGGGGCCTTGGGCCAGCTGCAGTTTGTTAAGTAATTTTCAGATTACAAAGGGCCGGGCCTTTCATATGCAAAAGCCTCCGTGCAGGGCTTGGACAAGACGGGGTCCCAGGGGATCAACAGGGCGGGCAGAGCGAGCAGTATGGCTGCTCTCAGTCCTGCCCTCAGAGGCCCCGGCAATCGCTGCGAGAGCCTCCGAGAGAAAGTTGCCTCGATGTATGTGTCATTTGTACAAATCAGTTTTGATATTAACATTCTAATATTACCTCTAACCCAATACAAGTTTTCATTTTTTTTAATGATTAAGAAACATTGCCTTCAAACATTAAGTTCATATAGATCTCTTTAGAAGTAAAACTAACCTCTTATAGAACACTTTTTGAAATTAGATCTTATATTTTAGAGATATATACTGAAATTGCAATTGAATAAACATGAATTATTATGATCCAAACAAAGGTTTCAAATTTTAAATCTGTTACTATATTTACAATATCAGTAAGTGAAAATATATACAAATTTACTTAAGTGAGAATTCCCCACTGTTTTTTTATAGTTATTAATATATCATTCATTTTCTGCATACTGCCGGTCTCATTATCAGCAAATTTCTAAAATCTCAAACTAAGTTATCTTTCAAAGGATGAGAAATACCATTAATCCGACAAACTTTCCTGAACCATCTATTTCATAGCAAGATTTGGGAGACAGAATCAGAAAAGAAATTGTGAAACTACTATATGTAATTTAAAACATTGTTTTTATATTAAAACAAATACTGAAAACATAGCAATGAGAACAATTCCCCCAATGTTTAGGATTAAACCGGAGACATCAAACATACATGACATGGCTGCTTCAGGCTACACCTCAGCTACCTGGATACTCACAACTGCTTCAGGGGGAACTTCTGAGGAAACGTTTGAGTAAGACTGTCTTGTTTCCCCCCTGGCCCAGTGAACTGTCAATTGCATCTCTTACCCTGAATTATATAAGCAAAGCTTTGTTTCTCTAAGAAAACTCAACAGGTAATGAGAATTTATTACACATCCCGCACTTCATATGTATTCAAAGGGATACTCGAGGATCACGCAGTAATTAAGGAAATAAAGCAAGCAGGGTAATTTGTATAGCTTACAGACTCAATAAGCATATAGGACAGATACACATGAAATAATGCATTTTAACACCCCCCACAATCGTTCCCACAGCAATAAAGTAATCGCTAAGCACATATGGAGAAGGGAAAGGCCTGAGCATTAGAGTGAGGAGCAGACACTGCTCTAAGGCAGGAGACTCGCTTTTGTTCTTAAAAGGATGGGATAGAGAGAAGGGGGCAGGCGTCCCCATTTGGAGAAAGAACTTGAGTAAAATATTATCATTGGCAACAATCGGGGTCTGAAAAACATTAAAAAGGAAAAAACTATCTGTCATGAAAGATTGGACAAGAGCAAAGATGAAAATAAAAGATTATTTCTAAATTCCAACCCGGGGGAACAATGCCAAAGTAAGTCTGGGGGGGAAATCTCATGAGAGAAAAGCTTGCATTTGGCTTTGACTATGTTGAATTCTCAGTCATTTTGGTGACCACCAGAAGAAAATGAAGGTGGTGTTAATGCCTAAACAACATGAAAAGTGACGACAGGACAAGATTGCTGCTACCATTTCTGCTACTGGGAAAAGCACAATCACTAACATTTTTAATTATTTTGACCACAGCCTCTCTTCTTTCAACACAGACACACAGAGCAATGGATATTCTGAGTCAAGTTTTCAGTACCATCCCTAGGAGTCTCCAATTTTCAGCTTCTCTGAGGAATAAAGTTCAAGTCAGAGACACTGAGTCAGACCTCCTTCCACAGCATTTCTTATAGGCTCACTTTCCCACATGCACCAAAAGTTTTCCTAACTCTGCCCAGAGTCTTCTAATTCATTAACTTGAACTTACTCCTAGGACACTAGAAAACGGCAAGTCTGGTGAAGGGGCCTAGATTAACAGCGGTTCTCAACCTGTGGGTCGCGACCCCTTTGGCTGTCGAAAGACCCTTTCACAGGGGTCGCCTAAGACCATCCTGCATATCAGATATTTACATTACGATTCATCACAGTAGCAACATTACAGTTATGAAGTAGCAACGAAAATAATTTTATGGTTGGGTCACAACATGAGGAACTGTTTTTAAAGGGCCAGAAGGTTGAGAACCACTAGAATATCAAGGTGAAGAGTATCATCCATCCTTGCACTCCCGGAAAGATGCAAGCTCCCAGGAGAAAATAAGCAAAATGAACACAGCCGGATGTCTTCTGGAAATAAAGAGTAACCCAAGAACAGCCAGGCCCATCCAGTCCAGGCTCAACGCAGACGTATTGTTAAAGAAACACAATAGAGAAACCAGAAGGGATTAAAAGACATTCAAATTATTTAAAGACGTCCTTTTAAAAATGGCAACAGTATGAAAATATACTTTTAAAACCACAAATCCTCTTAAATAGCAATTCTGCCCATCTGTCTAACTCTTAACATTCCCCACATGGATAGCAGCAAGTCCTAAAAATCTCTCTCTGATACTCTCAACTTCCAACCAACCACTCTGCTCAGCCCACCATCCCATGAGGGTTTTTGTTTTTCCTTCCTCTCTCTTTCCTTCTATCACTATTCTTTTATCTCTTCCCAAAGTAAATATCCCATCCTCTCTCTTCCCTCCCCCTCCCCCTCTCCCCCCATTGACTCAAAGCAGCAGCATCTAAGAAATCAAGGAACTGAAAGAATTCTACTTGGAGGTGAGGGGCAAGGAGAAAAGAAGGGGCAAATGTGGAGATGGGAAAGCTTGCACACATTAAGGTTTTTTTTGTTCCCGTCACATGTAAATACTTAGTTTCAAAACAATTTACTGTTATTAAGTTATATTTTGTTCTCAAACTCCAGGCTCTTCAGAAAACAATTAAAATTCTCAGGAAGTTTTCTCTTTCAGGATCCCTTGGGCTTTTGAAATCAGTGGGAAACTGCATAGAAATCTCCATGTCAAACCACAGAGACCTGAGGAGTCCTCTAACCTTGGAGATGCCAAATGCTTTCCTGGCACCTGAGATGAAGCGTGGAGACACAGAGACACAGTGCTCCCAGACTTGTGCATTGCCACTCACCGGAAACAGGCGTGGAATTTATGGCTGCTCCAAGAACTAGTGAACTGGCATTTCCACCTTGCCTCTTTTTTCCCCCACAGACTTTGATTTTGCCCTGTTTTGCTTTTAATGAGTAAGAAAAGGTTCAATTTCACAATTAATCAAATTTTATTTAAGTTTTAAATGTTAGAGTACTACCAAGAAAGAAAAACGCTATAAAAATAAGGAATACATTCCTTTTTGTCTAAAATATTCAAAGAATTTTATGTTATTGGTAGTGAACATCTAGCTAACTAGAGATATTTGTATGAATCACTAGTTTCAATTGCATAAAGTGAAATGATACAAAAATAACAATGTGTTAAACACAATTTAAGATACCCTTTGGCACATAGTAAGAACTTGATAAATATTCAGAAATGAATCATCCTCCTTCTAAAGACTAAATTATTGATGGTGATTGCATATGACAATCTCTTTACTAGAAAACTAAAACATAAATTTTTTCTGAAAAACAAAACAAAAATTCTTTAAGCAAATTTGCTTTAAGGAGTCCAATTTCAGGTAGTTTATTTAAATCATGCTCTCTATGATAATATTGCACATATTTTAATAACTCTAAATGTATCAGGGAGTGCTATACTTAATCTCATTTACATAACAAGAAACTACAGTATAGAGAGTTCAGAGGAGTAGGGGTTAGAATTATGCTAGAAAATGTTAGAATATTCCAACATACCTCCTATTCAACCCTCGCCCTATCTAGTACTACTATAATTATGTGATGTGTAACTATGCTTTATATCCACTTAACTATTTATTCAGCTGAGTGAAGAGACATCAACCTAAGGAGCACCAAGTTTCAGATTTTACCCAAGTGCTAGATTGCTTAAAAGACATTATCTATAATAATAAAAGGGTAATACGCAAATCGACAGAACGCCGAACAGTGGAACGACCATCCAGATGACTACTCTATGACACCCACTGGTGCCAGGCCAGCCAAGGCGGGTGCAATGCGATTGGTCAGGGGTTTGGCCGTCACCCCATGATCACCCTGAAGAGAGAGGCCCAGTCCACCGGCTGGCAGGGCAATTGATCAATCGGGGAGCTCCATGATCACCCCAAAGAGGGAGGCCCAGGCCACTGACTGGTGGGCTGAGGTCTCCCTCTGCAGGGGTGATCCATCACAGAGCCCTGGCTGAGTGGGCAGGGCCTACCTCTTTGGGGCGATCCATTGTGGGGCTCCCAGACTGTGAGAGGTCACAGGCCACCCCAGTGAACAGATTTTGTGCAACAGGCCTCTAGTCTATAATAATAAAAGGGTAATATGCTAATTAGACCAAACATCATTCCGGACATCCTTCCTGACAAAGCTGGGGCCAGAGGGAAGCCAACCTGGGTCCTGGGTGCCTGTGGATAGCAGGAGGAGGGAAGCAGCCCAGGTCCCAAGGTGCCTGCTGGCAGCCGAGGGAAGGAAGGCCTACTTTTGCACGAAATTTCATGCATCGTGCCTCTAATTGAATTATAATTGAGAAGTCGATAACAATGACATGAAATAAATGAAAACCATACACAGTGAATGAATTATTATTTAAAACTTATTGTATACCACTTGCCTCTTAAGAGAAATGTTAAGTACTTTAACTGGGATAAAAAAATTTGAAATAGAGTTCCTTAATTTTAAATAGCTTAAAAGTATTTTAAGCATATTTGCTTATTCTGTGAATGCATATGTTTAATAGCATTACAGAGTATCACGTCTAAGACACCATTATATTTTCAGACATCATATGCTTAGGTCACAGAGTTATGATTCATATATATCAAGTCACTTAGCACTGCTGGCAAGAGTTGCCATCCTGAAATATAACACAGAGAGGATAATAAAACTTTAACAAGCAGCAATAAAACTAATGAAATATAATCTCAAATATACTGCTCTAATTCATCCAGAGAGGAAACACAATCACCCAATCGTGAGGAAGAGGAAATGAAGCCCGCTCCATAAAAACACATATTCATCATAGAAACGTGGATCACTTTAGAGTTAGAGCTACAGGAGAATTCAGGCTGGTTACAGTAGTATAATTATTGTGGCTGAATAGATGAGGATGACAGGATGAAGCAACAGTTCACAAATGTTTATTTTGGCTCTGTATTTAAAGCTATAGAAATAAAAATATTGATGTTACTTTTAATAGGGATAATCTTTCATGCTGAGGACAGAGAAATGTCATGATAGATTGAGCAGTGTTGAAGAAGTTAGTTGTAACTTCCAAGATCAATAAGTGGGTCATAAGTTTATTTACATTTGGTTTGCATGTACTTATAAAAACTATGTAATCTAATCCAAAATAACTTCAGATTGATGTTTATTACTGTGTCTCTTGAGGTTGTAATTTGAAAGTTGTGTTCCCCCCCAACCCCACACCTCTGATTCCATGTTGTTCTTGTCTGGTTTTGATAACCTAGAATTCCAAATTTAAGAATAAGGGAGGAGAGAGAAGAAGAGAAAGAGAGAAAATAAAGAATGAGGAAGAAAAGAGAAGGATAAAAGAGGTGAGGGAAAAAAAGTGCAATTTGTTATATGAGTCCTTTCTCTATAGCTTTGATGATCTGCACTCAAAGTGATTTAAGTCAGTAAGCCTAACAACAAAGAATGGATTTATCCAAAGGATGAAATCAGAATAGACAAGCTTTTCTTTTAATGGACATCCTCTGTGATTGTGTACATACTAGAGTTTACACATCCAAATAAATTAATAAAGGGAAACAGGTCAATAGTTGTCTATTCTCAGAAGAATCCACAAGACAACCAGAAGTTCTGTGCTTAGTTTACACATGGGAAGATTTAGGGGGAAAATTATTAGAGGAATTCGAATCAGTGATTGACTTCTATCATCCCAGAAGGCTGAGGAAATAAGTAAAAATAATGAAGACAAGCAAGATTGTGTACAGAGATTATATAGAAGTTTGGAATTTCTATTAATCAAAGGGCAACCTAAATGGACTATTATAATTACCTCCTTAATAGAATGAACCCACAAACAGTGAGATTATACTGCAGGCTGGGTTGACTAATGCATTTTTAAAACCTCAAACAAATAAGGTGCTTGAAAATACAACAATTAAAAGAAATAAGGTGTCACATGAAAATGTATGAATAATAGGAATGGCTTTTTCTTTTTTTTTTTCACCTACATTTTGTAAATAGAAAAAAAATATGAGGTTTAAATGTAATATAAATAATCAAATTCATCTCACTTTCTATGGTCTCCCTTCTCTTTTTAAGATATGTATTCTCGACTTCTGGTCAAGATGGTGGCATAGGTAAACACAGTACTCACCTCCTCCCACAACCACTCAAAATTACAACTAAACAGCAAAACACCATCATTCAGAACCACCTGAAATCTGAATGAATGGAAGTCCTACAACTAGGGTATTAAAGAAGAAGCCACATTGAGACTGGTAGGAGGGGTGGAGACACTGACAGGGCTGGTCCCACACCCATGTATGGGGGATAAAAATCTGAGGGATATCTCGGCTGCAGAGGTCTGCCATAAGGAGTGAGGGGTCGCAGCCCCACAACAGGCCCACCAGCCCAGGGTTCCAATGCCAGAAAGAGAAGTCCCCATAACTTCTGGCTTTAAAACCAGCAGGTAAGGAGACTGCTGGAGTCCCAGGCAGTTCCTCTTAAAGGGCCAGTGCACAAAATTACTCAGACTCACTCCCTCTAAGCTCCAATGCTGAAGCAACAACTCAAAAGGCAGCAGGGACATGTGGGGAGAAACTAAATTATTTGGCAGCTTTTTCCCAGACAGAAGTGCTGGCACTGACCATTGTTCCTTTGTTGAGCTGGGAGGCAGGTTCCATATCTGAGTCTCCATCAACCTGGCACATAATGTTTGCCCAGCCCTGGAAATTCCCTGAAACACTGCCCCACCCAACTTGCCAGCCCACCCAAGATGTTTCTAGTAGCTTTTCCATACAAATGGCCTGTCTTAGCTCAGGCTTCAGACTTTTCTAATATCTCTCACACAAACAGATCTGGTCATAGGATGCCCTATACCTCTCCTTAAGTATCCTAGGTCTGGCACTAGAGGTCGGCAGCTTGGCCTCTCCAAGCCCAGCACAAGCAGCAACTATCTGCAGATCTATTTGTAGCTCATGTCGGTGGTCCCTAGCACAACCCAGGTGGTGGCTAACTTTGGTCTATACCTCCCTGGAGGCTCCAGAGCCAGCAGGCCCTGTAGACAACTTTAGACCATGTTGAAGCACCACCCATCCATCAAGCAACTTACTTAATGGGTGGACTCAGTGGGCACCAGAGCCCCACTGAAGTAAATCCTGCTCTGTGAGGTGGGCCCCTGCACAGCTGATCCTCCATGGTGGTTGAGGGTCACAGCCAGTCCTTGCAGCTAATCAGCTGGAGGGTAAATCCCTCCCATTGACATGTCAATAACAATCAAGGCTCAACTACAACTGGAGGGTTTACACAGCCCACATGGGTAGTGCACCTTGAGTGCCCAGCCTGGGTGATTGGGGAGGCTGTGCCACTGGGCCCTACAGAACACCTACTACATTAGGCCACTCTACCAAGTCTGGGAGATGTAGCAGCTCTACCCAATACACAGAAACAAACACAGGGAGGCTGCCAAAATGAGGAGATAAAGAAACATGTCACAAAAGGAAGAACAAAACAAAACTCCAGAAAAAGAATAAAACAAAATGGAGACAAGCAACCTACTAGATGCACTAGTTATAAAGATGCTCAATGAAATTAGTGAGAACTTCAACAGCATATACTAACCGAAATGAAGGATAATTTACAGGGAATCAATAGTAGAATATATGAAGCCAAGAATCAAATCAGCAATTTAAAATATAAGGAAGAAAAAAACACCTAGTCAGAACAGTAAAAAAAAAAAAAAAAAAAAGGGGGGAATGAAAAAAAAAAAAAAAGGGGGGAATGAAAAAAAAAATGAGAGTAGTGTAAGGACCCTCTAGGACAACTTTGAGCATACCAAGAGAAGAGAGAGAGCAAGATATTGAAAACATATTTGAAGAAATAATGACAGAAAATTTCCCTAACTTAGTGAAGGAAGTAAACATACAAGTCCAGGAAGCACAAAGAATCCCAAACAAGATGAATCCAAGAGGCCCCTACCAAAATACATCATAATTAAAATGCAAATTGTTAAATACCCAGAGAAATCTTAAAAGTAGCAAGAGAAAAGCATTTACCCATAAAGGAGTTCCCTTAACATTGTCAGCTAATTTCTCAACAGAAACTTTTCAGGCCAGAAGGGATTGGCAAGAAATATTCAAAGTGATAAAAAGCAAGAATCTGCAAACAAGATTATTCTACCCAGAAAAGCTATCATTTTAAATAGAAGGACAGATAAAGAGCTTCCCAGACAAGAAAAAGCTGAGGTTCATCACCACCAGATCAATATTATATGAAATGTTAAAGGGTCTTCTTTAAGAAGAAGAAGGAAAAAATAAGATTAAAAAATGAACAATAAAATGACAATGAATACATATATATCAACAATTAAATCTAAAAAACAAAATAAATGAACAAGCACAATAGAAACAGGCTTATAGATACAGTGAACATTTTGACAGTTGTCAGATGGGAGGGATCTGGAGGGATGGGTGAAAAAGATGAAGGGATTAAGAAGTACAAATTTGTTGTCACAGAATAGTCATAGGGATGTAAAGTACACATAGGGAGTCCTATGTAATAAAAGGGTAATATGCAAATCAACTGAACAGCAGAATGACTGGTTGCTATGATGCACACTGACCACCAGGAGGCAGATGCTCAATGCAGGAACTGTCCCCTGGTGGTCAGTGCGCTTCCACAGGGGGAGCGCTGCTCAGCCAGAAGCCAGGCTGATGGCTGGCAAGTGTAGTGGCGGTGGTGGGAGCCTCTCCCACCTCCGCAGCAGCCTAAGCCATCAATCGGACTTCCCCTAAGGGCTCCCAGACTGTGAAAGGGTGCAGGCTGGGCTGAGGACCCCCCCCTCCAAGTGCATGAATGTTGTGCACTGGGCCTCTAGTATAGATAATAATATTCTAATAACTATATATAGTGTCAGATTGAGTGCAAGATTTATTGGGATGATCACTTAATAAGTTATGTAATGTCTAATCACTGGGGTGTATACCTGAAACTAATATAATAATGTATGTTAACTGTAATTGAAAATTTTTTAAATGATTAAAAAATAAATAACTAAAATAAAATATGTATACTCCTAACCATGGTTCTATTTCAGTTTGGTGGATAAGGGTACTAACATTGGTCTCAAAATTGTCCCCTTCTAAATGGTAACTTTTATTATTTATCACCTATCTTTAAATTTTAATATCTAGGTAACATATTGTTCATTTTTAAAATAATAACTACTTAGTTTATTACTTACCTCTGGTGAATGTCCTGAGAATTAATAATACAAGAGAAAAAAACTTATAAAAATAAAATAATGAGGTTTGCAAGAGTTATAGGTTGATAAAGAGTTAATGCTACTGTTTTCCTCCCCATTATTAATGCCTCTGATCATTTACTAAAAATAAAACCAAAACAACAATGCCTTTAACATCTACCTGCTATCCCTGATTACTAACAATCCTATGTATGTGGTGGGGAGCAGAGAACCTCAATATAAACAGCATACATTGACAATATTTTAAATATGAACATGTTCTGTGGAATAAGAGAACTGGACTGGGTCACATTCACGTTGTAAGTGGATAATTTGGGTTGTTACATTACACAGTCTGACAAGCTTTCTTTCTTGCTTTTATTGTAAGGCTTTCATGTAGCGCCATCGTGTGGTCAGCCAAACACATACCCGTTGATTTGAAAGTCTGAAAAGTCCCAAAAGAGAAAAAATGTGCTATTTGGTGGATTTAGTTCAAGCTGAGAACCTTCATCTTATCAAAAAGCGCCTGGAAAGAGTTGGCTGTGGTCACCTCATTGCACAGACCTAAGCCCAGGCACTGACTTACCAGCAGGCTCAGATGGCGCTTGTTTGAAGTCAGAACCAAGTCAACACAGCTGAGAAGACCTGAGGCAGCAAATAGCTCTTCCCACTTCAAAACTGTTTAATATTTGGGCATCTTATATAAAAGGCCTATCAACGGTTCCAAGTTGTATTATTTCTATAATTATTTCCAAAATCACAAGTTACAGTCAAAATGATATAACCATAGTGACCTTTTTATCTAACTTAAAAAATCTGGGTATATGGATAGACACGTTTAAGTGCACATATGGGGCAAATCAGAGCAATTTATATATTAAACACATAGCATGACATTGTTCTTTTCTCATTTAAATCATGTGCATCTATTTTCAAAAGTACAAAACAAAACTTTTGTTCCAACTTTATTCTACTTAATTTTCAATATCATCTCTAATACTGAGGGATGGGTATAATCATTCAAATCATAATGGCAATGAGGTTATTTTAACAGATTGTGTGTGTGTGTGTGTGTGTGTGTGTGTGTGTGTGTGTGTGTTTGAAGCCATTTTTATTTTTTTAATTTATCTTTATTTTTGAAAGTAATACAGATGTACCCCTTTTTTCCCCATTGACCCCTTCTAGCCTGCTCCCTCCCCCACCCCAGGCCTTCACCACACTATTGTCTGTGTCCATGGGTTATGAATAGTATACATATAAGTTCTTTGGTTGATCTCTTCCCACACACCCACTCACCTTCCCTCTGAGTTTCCACAGTCTGTTCCATGTTTCCATGTCTCTGGATCTATTTTGTTCATCAGTTTATTTTGTTCTTTAGATTCCAACTTTGAGTGAGATCATGTGATTCTTGTCTTTCCCTGACTGGCTTACTAGTATTTCTGACCTGGAGGGTATCATGCAGATTGATATTTTAAAAGTAAAATTTTTTTCTCTCAAGGTCTAAACACAGAAATCAAAAACACAGTTGGTAAAGGAGTGATTCAGGATTTAAATACAAAAGTTATTTTTATAAATCCTTACATTTCTTTCAGGTATAAAATATTACTAAAATTTAAACATAGTAAAACCTATGGAGAAGTGCAATTCTGTTAATGATTTCTCTTACTTTATAAAGCATTAAATGAGCTGATGAAATTGTTCTCTTTAATTGAGAATAAAAAGAGAGAAATTTGGTCATTTAAACTATACTGATTTATATATTATTTTTAAAATGCCAAGTGCTTTCAAATCTATAAAATTTAACTTTTTAGAGAGAGAGAAACATCAATTTGTTGTTCCACTTATTTATGCATTCATTGGTTGATTCTTGTATGTACCCTGACCAGGAATCGAACCCACAGCATTAGTGTATCAGGACAAAGCTCTAACCAACTGAACTACCCAGCCAGAGCTCAGATTATAAAATTTAAATACACCAGTCAACTTTGTGGAACAAACTTCTAATTTACTTTTCTATTCTCTATTGAACACCAACTGCAAATTGCTTATTACATTTAAAAGATATAAAATTATCAACAGATATAAAACCAGAAAGAACATAACTATAAATCTAAATTTGGGGTTTCAAACTGTCACTACTTCTATATGTTCTATTTAATATAGTGACTTTCTATAATGTGTTCATGAGTTTATGATAGTTTTATGTAAAATAAGTTTGTTCTGATCACTTTTAGTAGAAAAGAAGTATATCTGTATATGAAAGAAAAAGAAAAATGACTTAGTAAGTACATATCCTAATGAAGAAAGAAAAAATGTATTGAGTAGACATAGAGCTTATTTAACCCAAAGATTATATAAACACAATTATTTTGATTATGAGTGTCTATTATGGAAAATAAAACAAACCCAGTAACTAGACATACAGTAATAAAACAAGTAGAAAGCCTAATGGAATCTTGACACAGTTAAAGGACTTAATAGTTAGGGGGATGGGGCCACTAGTTAAGACCAGTTAACAAGTTATTTAACTGTCTGACAATCCCAGAAACTGGTTCAACAGGAGTGGCAGGGGCAGCTGCTGATGGGAAGGCTACAAATTAAGTCTCCTGAATCTTCAATCCCCATAAAGGAGATGAAGGGTGTCCAGAAGCTCTGGCCATGGGTAACATCAAAGAAGGAGTATTGGTCAGCTTCACAGATACATATCTGTTCTATTAGGAAGAACGAAGACTGGAAGCAATCTTAGTCAACTGTCCTTTTGACTGCAAATAACAGAAACTCATTTTACATTAAGCAAAGAAGTGATATTCATTGTTTGGATATAAGTATATAGTGTTCCCTAGTCTGGGCTGAGTGCTAAGGAAAACACCAGTGAATATCAGACACATCCCCTTTGCTTGTGCAGATCAGTGTTTAGCAACAAAATCAAATCAAACAATTTTAAAAAAGAGGGAGGTGGCTGGCAAGCTTAGCTCAGTGGTTGATCATCAACCTATAAACCAGGAGGTCACGGTTCAGTTCCAGTTGGGGCACATGCCCAGGTTGTGGGCTAGATCCCCAGTGGGGGGGCCTGCAGGAGGCAGTCAATAGATGATTCTCTCTCATCATTGATGTTTCTGTCTCTCTCCCTCCCTCTCCCTTCCTCTCTGAAATATATAAATGTGTGTGTGTGTGTGTTTGTGTGTGTGTGTGTGTGTGTGTGTGTGTGTGTGTGTGTGATGCTACTCAAAGAGCAATCCAAAAACCATGATGGGATTAGTTATAGAAATTGAAATTAAGCATTTAGAAAATTGTGTAACAGTTGATAGAGTACTTTTGTTTGATTATTTTTAAATTTTAAGAAAAATACTTGTAGGTTCTGTATTTGTTTCTTATGGCCATTGCAACAATTCACCAAAAACTTAGTGGCTAACAACCACAGAAATTTATTCTCTCACAGCTCTGGAGGCCACTCCTTTCGTGATTTTTAAAAGGGGGCTTTGAGCTAGTGAAGCACCTTTGCCAGCATAAGCAGAGAGCAGGAAGCGCTTGAGAGTTTATAACCACCACTGCGGCCACAAGCCAATGATGGTTGGTGAGGTAGTGTGAAAGCCCAGCAACTTTGCCTTGAGTCAGGACAGACAGTGTATTGTAACTGGCTGTCACCACCCTTGCTTGAAATAGTACCCTTGCTTCTAACCTTCCCTCTTTTGCATATGAATCCCTTGCCTAAGGTCCCTTTATTTGGAAGAAATTGACCCAACACAAATAGATACCTTGCTTAATGTCCCCTTAGTCTGGAGAACCCAACCTAAGACAAAAGCTATTTCATACAAACAAAATATATGCATCCAAACCTCATTGAGGAACTAGACCAGATTATCCAGCTCTCTCTGGACCTTCAGAGTCTCGTGAACTATCTGCTTCTCTCTACATGATTATTTTATTTTTTCTTTGCACACATCTGACTTTGCTTTACTGTACATAAATTGTTAATTCAACGTAACTTTTTGGGTCTCAATTTAAAATTTCTTTCCACTTAACATAGTAACTTTCCACAGTTTATAACTTTTACAGTAGTTTTACATAAAAGCAGTTTATTCTATGAGCTTTAATAGAAAAGGATGACTTCACAGCTTTAAAACAATTACAAAACTCTTTATAGTGATAAACCAGATTACTTTTCTCTCAGTACCATTCAAGTGTCGAATAGATGTGAATCTAATTGGCCCAGAATATATTGGGAGAAAAAGGTAATGATATTGGGTAGGATCAGTAGAATTATAAAATATACAAATGACTGCCAGGATCCACACTTTTAAGAATGTTCTCCTCTTTTAAGAGAAAAGGTCCATAGTGTGGGCAGATACCACACAAGTTCAAGCTACAGGAAATATCTGGAGGAAGAATTAAGGAAACTTATTCTTAGAGTCTTAATCTAGAGAAGCAAAGTGGGGAAACCTTGATTAACAGAGAGGCATATCCTGGACCCATAATGTATTTGTCTTTGAGTTCAGAAAAAGCTTATCAAGAATAAAACATAAAGAAAAAATTTTAATAAGTAAGCCATTTTCAGAAGACCAAAATCACAACTTGGTCGTTGGTAGTTTTATTGGTTAGACTAATTTAACATAACTTTTCTATTAACTGTGATTTAATACAATATTATCATCACTTTTTAAAAGCTAGATAATCCTATATAATAAAAGCCTAGGTGGCATCACGCGCAACGTCATCACAAGATGGCCACCACAAGATGGCCGTCACAAGATGGCCACCACAAGATGACCAGCAGGGGAAGGCAGTTGTGGGGGAGGGCAGTTGGGGGCCAACAGGCCAGCAGGGGAGGGCAGTTGGGGGCAACCAGGCCAGCAGGGGAGGGCAGTTGGGGGCGATCAGGCCAGCAAGGAGGGCAGTTGGGGGTGAGATCAAGCCGGCAGGGGAGAGCAGTTGGAGGTTATTAGGCCAGCAGGGGAGGGCAGTTGGGAGCGACCAGGCTTGCAGGGGAGGGCAGTTGGGGGTGACCAGGCCAGCAGGGGAGCAGTTAGGGGGCAACCAGACAGGCAGGCAGATGAGCAGTTAGGAGCCAGCAGTCCTGGATTGTGAGAGGGATGTCCGACTGCCAGTTTAGGCTGGATCCCTCTGGGATCGGGCCTAAATTGGCATTCAGACATCCTCCAAGACATCCCAGATTGGAGAGGGTGCAGGCCAGGCTGAGAGACACCCCCGCCCCCGTGCACGAATTTTGTGCACCAGGCTTCTAGTATTTAATAAATACCTAATATATACCAGGCATTGTATTTAAATCTCTCATTGATTTGTCATAGTCGCTCTTTGAAATGTTTTTTATTCCCATCTTAAAGATCCCCAAACCGAAACTCAAGAAGCAATAATTCACTCACAGTCACAAGGATGGTAACCTGGATGGAGAACCTAGATCTTTGCTAGCAAAATCCAAGGCATTTCTTCCGAATCATGCCATCTTAACCTGTGTCCACAACTCTTCCCCCAGTATGTCAACCAATGTTCCTGTTTCCTAATCAGTGCTCGTTCCACTATGCCAGTGGCCCAGCCTCACTTCCTTTTCAGAAGTCCTCTCTAAGGTTTATGGTATTAATGGAAGAGGACTGAGGACTCGTGAGGAGTAAAGAGCATGTATACATGGTCCACTTCATGCCTTGTCCAGTTTTGCAGAATGTGCACACACCTCCTCTGTGGGGGGTTATAAACCTTCATCTGGTTTCCTGTAAGAACTTCCAAACAAGCTTAAATGCTCTGGTCTCTGAATTGAATTAGTACAATTAGACAACAGGCAGAAGAACATACCAAATGCTTTCTCACTCTACAATGGTTATTTTTTTAAGAAAATTAGCTAGATAGAACCTAAGCCACTGAATAATGTTAAAGATGAGGAATAGTTCTTGATTGTCTTTGTTGAAAATAGGAATTTAGATATGGCTTTGTCCCACTGAAGCTGTATATCAAGGACCACTGCTCAGGGATAGGCAATACAATAAAAATGCCCACCTTAGGGAAAATCAGAAAAATAAGAATGTACATTTTCAATCATTAAGATAAACTGAGGCCGAAACCGGTTTGGCTCAGTGGATAGAGCGTCGGCCTGCGGACTGAAAGGTCCCAGGTTCGATTCCGGTCAAGGGCATGTACCTGGGTTGCGGGCACATCCCCAGTGGGGGGTATGCAGGAGGCAACTGATCGATGTTTCTCTCTCATCGGTGTTTCTAACTCTCTATCTCTCTCCCTTCCTCTCTGTAAAAAATCAATAAAATATATTTTAAAAAAAAAAGATAAACTGAGATATCATAGAAATTAATGAAAATAATACAAAACTTAATTGTAATCTACATTACCATGTTTTTTATTATTTGTACTTCCATCCGTTAATTTGAACCACATTTACAGATCACTAAACATAGAGCATCTGTCACTGACTACACATTCACTATTATGTTAAATAATTAAAACCCAATTCAGCACAGTGTGCCTGAACTAGATGTTTTATTATGACTCGGGCACTGTACTTGATTCTGAGGTTCCCACTATAAGGAATCCGTGAGTCTTGCTCATGGAGAGGGAACTTACAATCATGTTGTAACTTAATTTAGTCCTTATTGATTCTATGCATATGCACGACCAAACCAGTGGAAGCTTCCACCGAAGCTGCTTGAGAGCAGAAGCTCGCACCGGTGCATTTATTGTCCTGTCCTCAGCACTCATCACAATGCCTGTCATACAGTAGCTGCTGAGGAAATGAACGTGTTCGGGAAATAAGTGCATGCACAGTGGATGAACTGTGGAGTGCATAGGAGAAACAGCGATGGAGACCCAGGCAAGCAGAAAATGAGTTCGAACTTCCTCCTCTCGGCAGCGGACAGCCAAAGACCGTTGTAAGGTACAAAAATAACTTGATGGATCTTTATTTTCAAAATATAAATAATAACAAAAAAAGAGGATGAATATAAGGAAATGGAAAGTTTGAGGCAGAAAGACATTTGAAAGGCAAATGCGGTGAGTCTGGTGAGAGAGACTGTGAGCCTAGGGCAGCAGCGCTGCAGCAGTAATTGAGAAAAGGTAACAAATCCCCAAAATATTTGGTGGCAGAGGGCACTAAGAAGCTGGAGAAATGGGACAGGAGAAGCCCTGGTCAGGGGAAACTCTGCTGCTTCCCTTCTGCGGGGCGGGGAGGGGGGTGAGGAGGGACCAAATGCTGGGTAGGCTTTAAAATGGCAAATTACACATTGTGAATCTTACTTCGATTAAAGAAAAAAGTAGTGAGCAGCAGTGAGGGCCTGGAAAGCTGCAAGCAGTCAGTGCGAGACAATAGGAAGGAAGAGAGCAGGATTCCCAAACACCGTAACGTGTTCCGCCAAATGCGTTACAGTTCTGTTTTAACTTTACTGACATGAAACAAATTACGACTGAAATGTGGGTTTATCATCAAAGGCAGACAGAGACAAAGGCAGGATTGCAGGCAAGAATATAAAATGTACCTCCAGAAATGTAGTTGGATATCGGGCTTTCATGTCAGAAGGGGAAAAATAGGTCTGTTAAATGTAAATAATTGGAGATGATTTTTTTCTTTGCAACTGAGTAGAATTCATTTGAGTTATTCCCAAGGATGTCAAAGTCATGATGAAACACTCCTTTGCAAGAGTATTTGGGGGAAAAAAATCACATGTCCAGGTTGATATAAAAGTTGAGGATTTCCTGTGAGACAGTCCTGCCAAGATTTGTGGATGTGGGCTGCTCTTCAGTAATAAGAGTCATCTGGTTAGCCTGGGACATGAAATTCCAAGAATGAGGAGAAAAGCAGGATGAGTCTTTGCATGTCTATATCTTCCTTGCATTGCAGTGTCCCTTTATAGTGCAAGGCCTTTTACCCCAAGCCATCGTGCTGTGGACTTGAGTAGGGACAGTCCCTCACTCTTGCTTCTTTCCAGACAGAACACAGACACCTTCAGTGTTTCCCTTTATCTGCTGCAAATGTTCTGCTCTTCACTGTCGAATTATTCTCTCTTCTGGACCAGAGGAAAGCGAAGCATAACACAGCCCATCTCGGCCTGCTGGAACAGTGCTTACTAAAACGTTCACGCCTCATTCCTGTTTACCGTATTCCTCGTGCTCTCTTTGATTTTCACTAGTGCCTCCAGATTTTAATGAGCCTAGATTTATTAAGTATTCATGAAGTCAATGGTATTGTAGGAGGCAATGAGGTTGTCCGGAAGCAGCTCTGGATAAAAAGAATAACAGGTATTTTCCATGTACATAAATGTTTGCAACCTAGCTGGAGAGGAAGTAAAGCAAGTACATGTAAACAATAGAATTTATTTATTTAACAAATATGTATAGCTTATTAAGTGCCAGCTACTGGGGTACAGATAATGCCCCTTCTTTCATGAAAATTACAGCCTATGGAAAGACACATCATAAATGAACAATATACATGAAAATATCTACAAATGTTACAAGGTGAATAAAGGTGAGGAGCACTCCATGAGTCAAATAAAAATCACAGGCCAAAGCAGAATGAAGACAAGTGGGTTAAATGGTAACCCATGAAGGGCCACGAGTAACTGATCTAAAGAGGTAGAGATGATGTCTGGGGACAGGAGGAAGGGAAAGATTATGAAGGGCCTTGGAAACCCTGTAGAGAACTTGAGATTAAAACAAAGCAATGAATAGCCAAGGAAGTAGTCTGTGTTTAAAATGAGTTTAACAACAGGATCCACCTCTCTTTTGTCTGAAGTGAGGATTTACACATTCTCCTATGACTGGAGAACTTTGCAGGTGAGTAAAAAGGCAGGGAAAGGAACTGAGGGCTTATAGCAAGTTGCCACATGTGTCCCTAGTTCCCGTGGGTTTTACTTCTGTACTAAACTGAAAGCATAAGTGGAGGGAAAGTGGATCCAAAGTGCTACGTTTAAATCTAAGTTAGGAATAAAAATGAAAAGCATCTAATCATATTATTGAATTTGGAACAGCTCATAATAAATATTTTCAGCTTGTTTTCTCAGCCCTAAGTGTACTTGAGTATGGTACACTTTATTATGCAATTAGTAGAGCTAAATATGTCTTATGTTTGAAGTATTACAGAGTAGTCCCATGAATAGAGAATCCCTAGGAAAATTTTGAAATATATGTTCTTTTCCTGACTTTACCTCAGCATGGCCATCAGACCACTTTTCTACATCTCATAGCCTGACATTTTCCAGTTTCTACTCAGGCAAACTTTCTTTAGATAGAAACTACTTTCAGAAACGGCTTTATTAGTTAAAACTGATTTTTTTCTTATTTAATATTTGAGTTATTTAGTATCTCCCATCCTGCCTACCCAAAGAGGTCTTATATTTGTATATAATAACAGGGGTTTTAAAAATTAAAAAAAAAATCACAGAACAAAGCATTGAATAATAACTGCATATATAATTGACTAGATCATGGAAAATAATTTTTATTTGAATAAATTTATGATTTACAAATGGGGGCAAAGTTGAATATAAAATTCTAGAGTATTTTTTTTACTTTCTATACCACACTATCTAAATATTATGTAGAAGAACCACAATATATCAATGCCTTAAAGTCATTTCTGCAGGAAGCAGCAAAGATATTTTATTGCTTTCAGAGGAAATGCATCTACATTACTTATGTTAGATAATTATTTTCTAGGTTCTTTACCTTCCCCCTCACATAATTTATGAGTCAGAATATATGTCTTTTGTTAAATGAACATTAACATGAGTGCTTAACTGAACAGCACTTCTGATCTTGCATCATAATAAATCTGAATGTATGTTCTAGTGATGTTGGTGAAAATTGGAATGGTGAAAACAGATAGCATCAATACATCTTTCAAGGTTTTAAAACTTTACCCTTTTCCTGAAACAGATCCTCCCCTCACAGCCTTTAGAATAAACTAAACCCCTGGCACCTGGATTTTGAACTATCAGCTCCTACAGGGACTTCCCTGATGACTGATTTCAGGAACACTGACTGTACACTCTCAGCAGCTACTTGGCCAAGGGCTCCACCTCAGGGCATGGAACGCCATCCCATTATGTCCTTGTGGTTGCCATCCTCACCTTGGATAAAATAGCTGAACAACCTCTTCTACCTGCCTCTCTCTGTACAGGGTGGGGCAAAAGTGGGTTTATAGTTGTTCATATGGAAAATAATATAAAAATTAAGTAATATGAGAATAAACTGTGTTTGTAATAATCACAACTGTGAAACTACCTTGCCCCCCTCTATACTTCTCTCCTTTACTTTCTTTTTCTCAGTCTCTTTGTCTAATTCTCCATTTTTTTTTCATTTTAATTTTTATTATTTTATTCTTGTTCCTGCTTTCCTCTTCCAGACATATTCCCCTTTTTATATAATTCTATGTCTGCCTCTCCTTGCTGTTTTCCTCCTGGAGCTCTTTCCTTTTTTCTTTCCATTTGTATTTGTTTCTTTCCATCTCACTCTTCCCTTCTCTATATTTGGCTCATCCTCCTTTCCTCTACCTAATATTTTTCTCTATTTTCATGCTTATTTGGTCTTTTTCTTCTGTTTCTCTCTCCCTTTTTTTCTTTCCTTTTTCTTTCATTCCTTGGCTTGTCTTTTTTTTTTAAATATATTTTATTGATTTTTACAGAGAGGAAGGGAGAGGGATAGAGAGTCGGAAACATCGATGAGAGAGAAACATCGACCAGCTGCCTCCTGCACACCCCACACTGGGGATGTGCCCGCAACCAAGGTACATGCCCTTGACTGGAATCGAACCTGGGACCTTTCAGTCCGCAGGCCAACGCTCTATCCACTGAGCCAAACCGGTTACGGCTGGCTTGTCTTTTAAATATCTGTCCCTATTTCATCATCTCTGTCCCCTTTAAATCTCTCTTTTTCTGTGGGTATCTCAATTTGTCTCTATCTACTCTTATTTAAGTGACTACAAGGAAGTAGATATTTCATTTCCTTTTGAATTTTTCTCTATTTCTATCTTATCCTATTCATCCAGTATCTTTTGTAGTCTTTGTTTCTTCTCTTTCTTCCACTTCATTATTTATTTTGTATCTTACCAAATCTCTCAGTGAATCTTTGTTTTCATATACTTTTTCTTCATTGTCTTTTCCTCTCCTGGTTTTGTACACACACACACACACACACACACACACACACACATGCACACACACCTGTTCCTCTGTATCCTTTCCTTTATTTCTATTTTTCACTCAATTTCATGCTTTGTCTGCCCTTCTGGTGTGTGTGTGTGTGTGTGTGTGTGTGTGTGTGTGTGTGTGTACATATGCACACAGGAGGCAAAAGGAATGGGGAAGGGAATACATGAGGCTAGAGCAGTGATTTTCAACCTTTTTTCTCATGACACACATAAATTACTAAAATTCTGCAGCATACCAAAAAATAAATTGTATTTTTTGCTAATCTCACAAAAAAATGGTATAATTTTGATTTATCTACAAATAATAACAGTAGTTACCTATCCTTTTTTCTCCAAAGTGACTTTTTAAAAATCAGGTGCCTAGACATATTTATAAGGATTTCAGTACCAAGAATTAACCAATCAGACACAACTTTATTATATGACATGACCAATAAGATGCAACTCTATTATATGACCTATATATTTATGGTTCACACTGTGCTATATTGTAAATCAGAAGACGCCTTAATCAATAAGCCAAATTTATTTGGAGTCCTGTTCATTTTCGCTAGCACTAGCGGGCCCAGAGGAACTCTTGCTTCTCAAATTCTGGGGCCCAATATGGTGGAAGTCTTTTCAATTTATATGCTTTTCAGCTCTTTGTCTCCAAATTTGGAATGAGACTTCCGGACCTTCTGAGAAAAAGTCCTGTTTGCTGGCACAGGACGGTGAGACCATATCTCAAGGCCTGTGCTGGCGGCAGCACTGACAACTCTTTCTGGGGCATAGTTTATGGCCTCTCTGGAATAGGGAGTGGCCTTATTTCCCCTATTATTTAAGGAAGCAAATTTTTACAGAAGCCAGAATAGCAGGGTTAAAATTTTAAACAGCAGTTTTTACCCAAGATGGAGATTACTATACTTCAACTGGATACCTATTGTTGTGTTGACTGTTGTCATTTTTTTATTTGACAAACTAAGGAAAAAGAGGTCAGTGCCCCTGACTAGTCAGGCATTGCATGTTTTAAAACTTCTTGCAGCATACAATGTGCTGCGGCACACTGGTTGAAAATTGCTGGGCTAGAGAATACTATGTTGCTGTGAAAAAGAAAGAACTCTTACCATTCACAACAGCATGGATGGACATGGAGAGCATTATGCTAAGTGAAATAAGCCAGTTGGAGAAAGATAAATATCACATGATCTCACTCATTTGTGGAATATAATGAACAACATAAACTGATGAACAACAACAGATCCAGAGACAGAGAAGCATCGATCGGACCATCAAACTTCAGAGGGAAGGTAGGGGAGGGTGGAGGGAAGGGAGAGAGATCAACCAAAGGACTTGTATGCGTGCATACAAGCCTAACCAATGGACACAGACACCAGGGGGGTGAGGGCATGTGCTGGGGGGTGGGGGTGGTCGGGGAGAGGTCAATGGGGGCAAAAGGAGACACGTGTAATACTATATGTAATACTTTAAACAATAAAGAATTTTTTAAAAAAAGAAAATTGCTGGACTAGAGAGTAACCCAGAGGCTGGATCTGTGGCTTATTACTTGGTTACCCATGGGAATCTTCTGATTTAGTTGTCTGGGATGGGGCCAGTGAATCTGGTAAGCATCTTGGGTCAAGATCCACTGGTTTAATGATGACAGCCCTTGAAAGCCCAATTAATCATATGTACTTCAGGCAATAATCAATAGATAAACAAAGGAGGTTATGAGGATTATAGTGAAATATGATCTTTGTGTGAGAGATCATCTGGAAACATTGTGGGCAACAGGACTTGGAAGCAGAGAAACTAATGGAAATTCCTATCTTATTGGGCCTAATTCAAATAGGGCCTACTTCACTAAGCTTCCATTTGTAATCCATTTATTCCTCCACATAACCTCCTGAAATGTTTATTTCTCTGCTGCACCACTTATCAAACTCAAGCTCATGTTTTAATTACTTGTCCATTTGTCTTCTATTCCCTAGACCTGTGGTCAGCAAACTGCGGCTCGCGAGCCACATGCGGCTCTTTGGCCCCTTGAGTGTGGCTCTTCCACAAAATACCACATGCGGGCGCGCATACAGTGCGATTGAAACTTCATGGCCCATGCACAAAAGTTGGTTTTCGGCCTGGGCGAGTCTATTTTGAAGAGGTACTGTTGATATTTGGCTCCGTTGACTAATGAGTTTGCCGCCCACTGCCCTAGCCTGTAAAAATGTTGGTGGCAGGACTAGAGCATTTTCTTCACTTTTTCCTAGGACAGTATCTAGCCCAGAGTTCCAATTATATGATTTTTAGAGCCCTGGTGCATGAAATTTGTGCCCGGGGGGGGGGGGGGTTGTCCTTCAGCCTGGCCTTCACCCTCTCCAATCTGGGACCCCTTGGGAGATGTTCGACTGCCAGTTTAGAGATTGGGCCTAAACGGGCAGTCGGACATCCCTCTCACAATCTGGGACTGCTGGCTCCTAACCGCTCACCTGCCTGCCTACCTGATTGTCCATAACTGCTTCTGCCTGCCTGATCGCCCCCTAACCACTCCCCTGCTGGCCTGGTTGACACCTAACTGCTCCCCTGCCAGCCCTATCACCCCCAACTGGGCCTCTAGTTACAGAATAAGATTTCAGATTCCACCATTTGAAACTTTAGCAGGAAAGATTTCTCACCAGTAAACTACAAATTGTATTGTACAATTTCTCATATAGAACTACTGTCATCTTTGGAGTGGGCTTGCTGTGGAAAGTAGTTGCAGGACACAGAAGTGAGTCTGTAAGTTCACTGGATGCTACTCTTATCCACAAGGTAATTGCTATACCATGGCAGGTCTGCAGCATTGCAGAAGTAGTTGCTGTGGCTCAGGATATGCCTCACAGCCTCAGGGTATTACTTGTTCCAAACCACTCCATACTCAGTTCGTTCCACTTCTGACTTTCTTAGCTTCACATTATCTTGATTCAGTCTTTTCATGGTATCAATCTGATTTGTAATCAGACCTTGCAGTGTTTATATTAATATGTCCCAGAAAACCGCATAGGATGCTGATCCATGAAACTGCCCTTCACTGTCATACTCTACAAACATGAACACAAGATAGCCAAGAGCTAGGAGTGGACCCAAGTACATCACTGGATAAACCTTTGACCAATGTCTCTTCCATTGAAGAAAGCCCAATTTTCAAATATAAATTCTCTGTGAAAGCTTGAAACCTGATAATAGTTAGTAACCCATGTGTAAGATCACTGTCAAATCAATGTTTGTAAGGAACATACTACTCTAATGTAGAAGCAATGATCAAAAGTTGTATTGCCTCCATTTCTTAGTACAACCTGAAAGAACCTGCTTTGTAATCTTTAGCTCTTCAGACATTCTACCTTACGCAGAGTAATTACTCAATAATATTTGTTGCTAAATGAATGAATTAGAAATTTTTCACGCTTGTCTCTAGAGCAGTGGTTCTCAACCTGTGGGTTGCGACCCCTTTGGCGGTCGAACGACCCTTTCACAGGGGTTGCCTAAGACCATCCTGCATATCAGATATTTACATTACAATTCATAACAGTAGCAACATTACAGTTATGAAGTAGCAACGAAAATAATTTTATGGGGTCACAACATGAGGAACTGTATTTAAAGGGCCAAAAAGTTGGGAACCACTGCTCTAGAGGTTTTAGTGACCCTATCTTTTCCAAAATCCATATCATCAATAGCAACATCAAGAAATTTTAGGAGTCCCCTATGTGGGAGAACATATTTGGCAATAATACATCCGATAAATGATTAATATCTAAAATACATAAGGAACTCATACAACTTAACAAAAGGAAGACAATCCAATTTAAAAAATGGGCAAAGGACCTAAACAGACACTTCTACAAAGGGGACATACAGATGGCCGAGAGACATATGAAGAAATGCTCAAAGTCACTGATCATCAGAGAGATGCAAATTAAAATAGCAATGAAGTATCACCTCATACCTGTCAGAATGGCTAGTATCAACAAACGACAAGTGCTGGCTAAGATGTGAAGAAAAGGGAACCCTATACACTGGTGGTGGGAATGCAGACTGGTGCAACCATTATGGAAAATAGTATGGAGTTTCCTTAAAAAACTAAATATGGAACTGCCATTTGACCCAGTGATCCCACTTCAAGGAATATATCCTATGAAACCAGAAACACTAATTAGAAAAAATGTATGCACCCCTATGTTCAGAGCAGCACAATTTACAACAGCTAAGATCTAGAAACTGCCCAAGTGTCCATCAGTAGGTGAGTGGATAAAAAAGCTGTGGTACATTTACACCATGGAATATTATGCAGCAGTAAAAAAGGATCTCTTATCCTTTGATACAGCATGGAGAAAGACAAGTATCACATGATGTCACTCTTATGTGGAATCTAATGAATAAAATAAACAAAATAGATCCAGAGACACAGAAGCATGGAACAGACTGATGAATGTCAGAGGGAAGGCAGGGGTGGGTGGGTAGGTGGAGGGAAGAGATCAACCAAAGAACTTGTATGCATATATGCACAGCCCATGGACACAGACAATAAGGTGGTAAAGCCTGGGATGGGGGCGGGGGTGGGCTATAAGGAGTCAATGGGAGAAAAAAAGGTGACATATGTAATACTTTCAACAATAAAGATTTAAAATAATAACTAGCTAATTACAAAAAAAATAAAAATCAATGGAAAAAATATCCTTCAGTGAGGGTTAAATAAATAAATAAAATTACCTCCGATATCCCAGTCTTTTGTACTGACTGTAGAGATTAAAGGCTTAAGGGGATTCCCAAAGAAATGTCTATTATTAGACAAACATACCCTCCAAAAAAAATTTCCCCATCAATAACACCAGTTTCAGAATGAAAAGATAATTGGAAATACTTTATAAGACTCACAGGGATTGATACAGGAATTAAAACTTCAGACAGGAAAACCAAGGTTAGTAACTTTGTTCTCACAAACCATTATTATTACTGATCCATAACCTGTCTGAAAATAGTAAGTTCTAGGGTCAATGTAATGACTCTGTCACTTGGATTTTTTCATGACACAAAGCTCAAATAGCACCAAATATAAACCACTGTTCTCTTTTTTTCATAAAAAGCTGGATTTATTATTTCTGACAACTGCACAGTAACTTTTAGTTTGTTCACGTTCCTGGCATCACAAATCTGAAATACAATTTCATTCCTCAATTAAGAACATATACTCTGAAAAGTGATTAGGTTTGTTTTTTTAATCAATCATCCTACATATAGGGTATCTTAAAAATCTTTGCTAAGCAACATATAGCTTTATATTTTTTAATCTCTGCATAAAAATGAAAAAAAAAACAAATCAAGGCATACAAATTTCATTTTTTTCCTGTATTTGAAATACTATCTTTTGTTTCCTTTAACAGATTTTCATATCCATTGCAAAATATTTTGAAGCTCAAGTGACCACTTAAGACAGAATGAAGGAATTCTAGAGTATCTGAACTAAGCACCGTCTTCCCTGAACTGAACCAAGAATTCTATCAGGGTCCTCCTGGGCTTCCCGGCCATGCCTTCCCGCAGACATGAAATCTCATCCTTGTTAGTCATCACTCCTGCTGTATCTAAATGCCCCCCTTCCGATGAGTCACAAATGCTTTCAGGAACACTGCGCCTGGGCATGCTGCGGCAGATCTATACTTTCCAATGTATTAAATCAGCAAGCTGGCAATCTACAACCTGTCTTGCATAATGTTCAGTACCACAGTTCTCTTTAAAATTAGGAATCTGTATTTCTTGGCAAACATCAAGATCAAAGGTCAAATGAAAGATTCTTAGCCTGAGGTCTAGACACCTTCTCTCTCTAAGCCACATGTGAGTCCATCTCAAAGATAGATGAAGTTTATAAATAAGTACATGGAGCCTCTAAGAAGATTACTGCACGTTGGAAGGTTCTATTTCTAATGACAAATGTGGAATTGATCTGTATAGTTCAGTGTAGTGGGGCATAGTTAAATGAGAATCAGAGAGCTCCCCTCTCAAAATATTCATTTTCCCCTTTCTTCCATTCTTTTTTTCTCTTCATATACTTTCAGTTTTTCTACTTCCTTATTTGTTTTTAAATCCTCACCCAAGGATATGTTTTACTAATTTTAAAGAGAGGGATAGGAAGAGAGAATCATCCACCGGTTGCCTCCGGTGTGCGCTCCTGGGAGGACGCTCCAACCAGCTGAGCCACACAGGCCACCACTCCACTTCCTTAGTTTTTTTACACTGAAGTAATCATCAGTAGCTGCTTGCTGAAATTTATTCCCCACAGTACATGGTAGTAATTGGGAGAAAAATTACATCCATTAAGATGGTCTAGCACAATTTCTGGCAAATACTTTATACATGTGACTTTTGCTTTTCTTCCTTTCTCAGCTCCAGTGTGTACAATGCAGCCATAACTATTCATCAGATATTTGAGCTTTATCTATCTTTGAACTAAAGAACTACTGTGCTGCATGAAGAGTTACATGCATACTATGTAATTTTATATTGTTTAAGCAATTTTTAAAAATTTATTGATTGTTGAGAGAAAAAGAGAGATTTGTTGTTCCACATGTTTATGCATTCATTGGTTGACTGGTGTATTGTGCCCTGACCAGGGATCAATCCCACAACCTTAGGGTAGTAGGACAATGTTCTAACCAACTGAGCTACCTGGCCAGGTCTATAATTTTATGTTCTGTTCAAAGAGTTGATAGAATATAGATATCATTCATATAAATTTTAAAAATATACAGCAATTTATTATGTTTTACATGATATAAAATACCTCTAGTGGGAAAAAATAGTTTATTCTCTAAAACTGTCAATGAGACATAAGATACATTCTTAATGTGAATCACAGGTTTAGGAGTGATAGAACTACTTTCTCCAAAGACACAATAGTAACTATGTCCCTCTGTTGTTACTCTTTCATTAAAATCTATTGTAGTTTTCATAGTTCCCTTTATCCTTCAATAAACAGTCACATTCTGGCAACTTATTCCGGTAATTAAAGTTGGAATCATTCATTCTTTCCATCATTAAGTTCTACTTTTTCTAATCTGGAGCTTGTGTGACCAGCACAGTCAAATTTAAAGAATGTACCCACTCCCAGTTTCCACACCCATCCCAGCACCATCTGGTAGCTCATCCTCGTGGAATCCAATAAGTAACTGATAAGATTCATGTGCTGCTGTCTGAAAATGTGTCCACTTGTTCTCTAATTCAGTAAAACTAGTGGTTCAAATGTGAAGCCAGTGAAAGAAAGGTGAAGCCGAAGCTGGTGCCCCTGAGGAGTTGTTTTGGAATAAAGCTGTAAGGCCTCCCACTCAATTCAAATTAATAGGCCACTGTCTCTTCTGCTTTCATTAGGAAGAAACAAAAACAAAATAGTATCTGCTATGATCAATAGTACTCAGTCTCATGAACATTTGTTTAGGTTTACTTCCTTGCCTTCCAAGAAAACTAGATATTTAGACACTAGTTCATGATGACACAATTAAAATTTACCTTTACAAACATAAAAATGAAGAAATGTCATTTGTAGCAAAAATTAAAATTAACTTTCTTATGTTTTTTCATTATTTAATTTCTAGACAGCAACAGAGGTAAGAACTTTTTAATGTGATTTATATCACAAGAGAATCTTGTTTTCTCAAAAAAGGACCTTTTTAAAATTCCAAGAAGGTCAAACAAAGTACCATAAAATAATTAAAGTCTGCCCTCATAAGTAAAACCCTTCAACTATTATTGAAATGTAAGTATAACTACACCCAGGAAAAAGATGTTATCAGCAGACAAAAGATGACTTAAGGGCTCTTTTTGTTTTCCAAAACTGATGGACATGTGTGAGCTCTAATATCATTGTGTTTAGAAACAGCTTCATCCAGATCCAGCTGTACACCATTCACATTCACTTCCATGCAGCCATTAAAAAAGGCAGTCACTGGTGTTGCACTGAATGGAACAACTGTAAAAGAGAATATTAAAAAAATTAGTCCAAGACTTTTACCATCTTATTTGCTTACACTTAGAGGAATCACTCAAACTTCCCATTTCCAACCAAATTCTACCCCTAAGGGAAAAGTTAATAATGTAATTCTATTTAATAAATTTATATAAGAGAGTCTATGTGTATAAGGCACTGTGCATAGCACTGAACTCGGCATACATGAGTTCCTTTCATTTCATAAACACAATCAGTTCCACCCAAACCTAAGATAAACACACTTGGGAGAAATGAGCACATTCTTACTTATAATGTGGAACTTCATTATTGTCTCTTTAAATCTGAGCAACAGTTTAAGTACTGTTAAATCAACTCTAAATTATAGTTACTTAGAAATCTTTTTTAAATGCCATGATAAATATGTTTCTTTTATTATTACTGGAATTAAAGCAAATTTCTTTATTTTCCAAAGAAATAGTTTCTTGCTGAGCACACATTGGCAGATCATGATAGGGAATTCACTTTTATGTAATGTTTGGTTCTAAAAAATAACAATTTTAATGATGCTTCAGTGAATAGTTTATGGCCTCTGGGGCTTTCTATACTTTCACTCTCTTTATCAAATTTAATACGTAGGTAACATCCTTGGATTCCTAAGAACTACAGTTCACCGTAAAAACATCTATCTCTCTATTGTTTTCTTTGGCATCTCCACTCCATGAATCTTAATTCCCAATAGATATTCTCAGTCCTTACTCTTCTTCCTCAATACCTTAAGCAAATATATATATACACACACATATATATACACATACATACACACATATATATGTATATATGTATGTACATATATACATATATACTTTAAATTTTGTACTCTAACTTGACAATACACTTTTCTGTGGGCTTATATTTATTAAGAAACCCTTTTAACTGTGGTTGAGCACTATGGATTATGCCACTATTATAAAAATACCTCAGAATGATCTATTTTCCCTGATTTTTAATTCATAACATGCAATTTAATATGCCTATTTTGCATAGCAATTATAATTTACCCGTCCCACAGTTTACATACACTCTTAATATCTCAATTTTCAGTTCCCCTTAATTTTTCCTCTTTTTTCTAAACCCATCTCGCCTGAAGTCAGTCTTCAGTGCTGTTGCCAAAGTCCTGGAACCACTGAAGTTTTCATAATTTCACTTCTTTTGAAAACTGCATTCAAATAATTTGTGAATGAGGTAGTAGTGGGTTTCAATGTAGAATTTACTCATTTGAACTCTAATTATAATTCCTAATAATTAACCATGCTAACTTAACTAACTTCCTAATAATCAACCAACTTTACATAGCTATCTTTATCTGTCTATTTATCTATACCTGTTAGAGCCTCTTTATTTCTATTCCTCCAAAACCCAGATATAAATTCCATATATGGGAAATGAAGATCCTGATCAGTTAAAGTAATGGAATGACGGTTACTAAAGTCCAGACATCAAACTCAGAATTCTCCCCATAAGAGTAACCTGCAAAGGTATTTGAAAATTCTTTTAAAAAACTTTCTGCCTCAAATTTTTTTTTTTTGCCATTTAAAGTAAAATATTTATGCCAATTTCGTATTTTCTAATATTAAGTTAAAGATGAACCTGCTTTGCCTCCAGTTTTCTCCATCTTGGTGTGAAATCCCCACCCATGCTACTGCTCATGCCGGATGCCTAGGAGATCCTACCCCAGTAATCATTAAATCCTGTTAGTTTCATTTCTCTTATACATCCCCCAATCTAACCACTGTATACCATCTCCACTGCAATCACCGTGGTTCAACAGCATCCTCATCTGTAAAATGGGGTAATAACAGTACCTACTTCACAAAACTATTTTGAAAATTCAGTGAGTGGATACATTTGAAGAACTATGAACAGGTAGTACGGTTGTTGCTGCTGTTATTAATACTGCGCCTTCACCTGGACTACTTCAGGAGCCCCCAACTCATCTTGTCCATTTTTGCCTCCCATCTGTCCATCTCCATTCATCATACAGGGTGCTATATTGATGATATACAACTTGCTTGTCTAAAACTTTGCAATGATTTTCATAGCTCTTAAAATTAGACTCAGGACCCTGTCCCAGGACTACAAACCTCCTAATTCCCCGCTACCCCCACCCAGTTCAGAGCCTCTTCCTGCACTGCCACCCCCCTGCTCAGTATGCTTTCACCATATTGATCTTTATATTCCTCAAACATGTCAACCCCTTCCCATTTTTCCAGCACGTAGACCATTTTATTTGCATATTAATGCTAATCCCCACCCCCACCACCTGATTAAATTCTTTTAATCCTTCAAATACCAGATTTATATCTTGGGTGGGGAGAGGGAGAAGAGGGTAAAGGGGAAATAAATGGTAATGGAAGGAGACTGAAGTTAGGACAATTTTATCTTTTAAAATCTTAATGTCTGCCTCTGCCACTAAATTGTAAAACCCTTAATAGCAGGGATCATATCTGTTTATTACTGTATTCCTAATGCCTAGGATGTAGATTCTTAAGTAATACTGGGTGAAGAATGGATGAATTGAAGAATAAATATTGAATTCACAAGACTATTATGAGGATGAAATGAAATAATAAATTCTTTCTGGCTAGGATAGCCAAATGAGGCAAAATGTGGTTAGTTTCAGTTCACATTTAAAAAAATAAACAAAAATGTACAATAAAATGTCAATTCAAACCATGAGGAAAAGAATAATGGATACAGGAATTCTGTTTTCCCCTCTGATGTCCTTTACTAAAATTACTTATTTAAAATACTATTGTTAGGTTTGATCAAATAATTGAATCACTACCCCTCCCCTGGGAACTGATCTTTAGGCCACTTCAGAATGCACATTCCCTTCCCCTTAGACCACATTCCACTTGCTAAGGCCATTATCTCTTCCCTCTGGACTTTCCCAGGATCTGGACCTGCACAGAGAATACTCTGCCCAGGAAAAAACCCCACCTAGAGTCTTTTAAAATCTCTGACTCCCTGTATTTGGGTGCTGGCATCATTTTGGGGCTCAGCCCATCTGTTATCCAGACGACCTAATAAATTCATAATCCTTCACCACTTTGGCCTCATGCGTTCCTCCTTTGGTGACCCTAACAACTATCACTGTGATTAAAAATACACTTTTTAAAACTGAAGAAAAAGCAGATACCTGGAAGGCCACCCAGGTAAGTGGCTACTTTTCCTTTCATTGCTTTGTCCAAGATGCCAAATTCTCTTTGAAGATCTTCAGAGTAGATGATGTCATATTTAAGTGGAGTCACCAGCTCCAGATTTGTTCTGTTGATTCTGAATTCCAGATGAGATTGTTGACGGGAACACAGACTTAAGGCCTCTATCCGGTATATTACCGTATTTTCAACAGATACCAGGATATCCTAAAGAACAGGCAGACTCAGTATAAGCAAGTACTGATGGTAATACTACTTAAGAGTGATTTACGGTTTTTGAAACTCAAAAACTGAATTTCAATGAAAAAAAAATGTATGATAGAGCCTCCAAATTTAAATGAAAACATTACTAATTGCCAAAACCGGTTTGGCTCAGTGGATAGAGCGTCGGCCTGTGGACTGAAAGGTCCCAGGTTCGATTCCGGTCAAGGGCATGTACCTGGGTTGGGGGCACATCCCCAGTGGGAGATGTGCAGGAGGCGGCTGATCGATGTTTCTCTCCCATCGATGTTTCTAACTGTCTATCTCTCTCCCTTCCTCTCTGTAAAAAATCAATAAAATATATTTTAAAAAAAAACATTACTAATTATTATCTCTATATATAAAAGGCTAATATGCAAAGTGTCCCCTCGGGAGTTTGACTGGGAGAACAGGAGTTCGATCGCTGACCGTCAGGGGTGGTACAGAATGAAGGAAGACCCTGCTGGCAGCTGGGGAAGGAAGGCCCCAATCAGCCTGACCGCTGGCCAGGCCTAGGGACCCTACCCATGCAAGAATTTCGTGCAACGGGCCTCTAGTAATAATCATAATTTTAGAATATACATTAGTTTTATAAACTTAAGGTTTAGCTAAGATGTAAATGTATGGTGACTTCTGAAAATTCAATAAACCATCAGAGTTGTGATACCAACAACAAGAACCTAAAGTAGTGTCTTAAGCAATGTTTTTTCTATTTATGAACCTTCCTCACTTCAAGACTTGCATATATATATATATAGATATATATATACACACACTATTTGTTAGGAAAAAAGACTTGGAAAATTTAAAGTGCTTTAGTAAGACTGAAGAGATTTTTGTATCACCTAAGCAATCTTATAGACTTGGGGAAAAGTAAATGAGTAAACCAGGAGAGAGAAACAACAGGAATCACCAGCAGTAAGTTACAGAGTATTTAACAGATGATTCTCAAAAGGAAAAATGTATTTATTTTGCTGAACTTTTCAAACTACTGATACACAAAAGTACTCAACTTGTTGAGTGTGATTTATGCATATAGCTTATTTGGGTACAGAGGAAATGTTAATGTGAAGAGAGAAAATAAAATCAAAACTAGGGAGATGCAGTGCTAGATGCATGCTTCCCAGATGGCAGAGAGAGTCTGAAGTGCCTACTCAGGAATCCAAGATGCTTATGTTAAGTCTATACATCTCAAATACAGGTTACTCAAGAAGATCTGTTACTGTGTTACATGTTCCAGATCCTTGAACTCATTTAGACTTAAAGATGGTCAGCTAAAAAGATGTTCCAGAATGATCAGTAGTGTGTGGAATAATATTATAAAACAAAGTACACAGATCCTGAGAAAGCAATCTGACATGCCAAAACAGGGAGCCATGGAGACAAATGGCAAAGAGATGACATAAATATCAAAGGCATGGCCAGCAGGAGTTAACCTCACCGCATGAACGTAATGTTAAAGATAGGAATTACATTTTGTTTATTAAAAACAAACAAACAAACAAACAAAAAAACAAGCAAACAAAAAGCTGCGATCCCAGTATGGTAAGCTCCTGTGGTGGTAGATTAGAGATAAAAACTCAGCAGGATCTTTTCAGGTTGCTTACAGTTAACTACCAGAAACTCCTCCAGGTCATCTTTTAAGTTGCAAACAACACCTTTTTATTACTACAGACATTATTCAATTACATATCTCTTTCTAAAAGCTCCAGAGAGCATCCACGCCAACCTTGGCACAAATGTAAGCTTCTTGCTGTAGCTTGTTGGAATCCACAGTGGGTAACATGAGAACAGAGCTATCAGCCTCTAATAGAAAGTGGAATAATACAGATCTTCTGATAAGTCTCATGTTTCTTTTGAAGCAAGCGTTTTTCCTGTTCTGCCTCCTAATTTTAAACCAGAGTTGCCAGCAAGAAGCCACGTGAACTGCTTTTAGTTTTCTCTAGTCTTTCCTAATTTACTCGTGGGAGAAAAGATTACGTGTGCCAGAAAACACAAGCATTATAATTAGGCACTGAATAGCTGAGAGCAGATTGTAGTCAGACTCACTTCTATTGTGCCAGTACAGACTAATTCCCATGATTCCTCCAAAATTCTGAATAAGGGTGGATCCCTATGTACTCTGGAAAGGCTCCAAGCAGCCTGTGTGTGAGTCTGCTTAATCTTAGCTACAGATGCAATAAAGCTTTTCAATTTCTCACCCTTACTTCTGGGTTCAGACCTCAGAAATAAGCCAGCAAAAAAGTTACAATAATGGATATCTATTGAGTCCTTAATGATGTGCTAGAGATTGTACCAAATACTTCACATCAGTTATCTCATTTAATCATTAGAATAGCATTTTGAGGTAAAGACTGCTATTATATTCATTTTACAGATTTAAATAAAAAGCAAGGGTCATAGCCCGGCCGGCATGGCTCAGTGGTTGAACGTTGACCTATGAACCAGGAGAACATGGTTTGATTCCTGGTCAGGGCACATGCCCAGGTTGCAGGCTCATTCCCCAGTGTGGGGCATGCAGGAGGCAACAGATCAATGATTCTCTCTATTTATTGGTGTTTCTATCTCTCTCTCCCTCTCCCTTCCTCTCTGAAATCAATAAAAATATATTTAAAAAGAAAAACAAAAAACACGGATCATAAAGGGTTAGAATAAAGTTACCTGAAGCTTCTCAGAGGAGGAGTCCACCAGGGACAAGGCAAAGGGCACCGTGTCACCTGAAACCAAGGCAAACATCACGCCAGTGCCCGTGGATGGACGAATATTCAAAATCACATTTACATGCCAAGCTTCAGGGTTTGATATATTATCTGTTTAAACAAACAAACAAAAATTAGGATCAAAGTACCGCAGAAGGAATTATTATAATCTCATTACTATTCAAAGCCATTTTTGTGTAATACTAGAGATTTTAGTTCTTCCTGCTCAATGACCTATATAACCTAGGCAAAACAAAACACAGAGAAAAATTAATGCAGGCAAGAAACACATAAACAAAACCCCATCTTTCTGTTCTTCCCAGAGTGGAATTCTGGACCGTGGCATTTAGGATTATCATGAATTTTCCCTGCTTGCTCTTTAACAGCTCTTCCTTCTGCTTTGCATATTCACCAATGCTCAAATCTCAGGGTGGTCATATTTTAAAGTACACATTTAGAAGGAAATTCAACAACTTTATTGTAATATATCTGAGGGCAAATTTGGGCATAGCTGTCATTACAACATCACTACTTCCCATCCATAAAGAGGTGAGGTTAGAGCAATAGAAAGGAAAAATATGATTTCTATGCACAGGGGAGTTGGGTAGTTTGATAATAGAGAGATACTCTTAAGTCAACAGCTAACTTTGACATTTGATAGAGACTCTTCTGTTATTCTCTTGCATAATACCTAACATTCTTTTTCTTAATTACTAGGTCAGTTGCCTACCACACTACGATGCAAGCTCTCTACATGTCTCTACCATCATTGTATTTTCCGCAGAAGTCACTCAACACATATTTGTTGGATTAATGTTTCCAAAATTGTTTGATTCCTAAAAATATTAGTTCACAATCTGAATGCAGTCTTCCTCATTTAATAAAGTAAAATATAACAATAACTCAAATACCACTTAGGGGCTTTGAAAGGATGAATGTGAATGGAGAAAATAACTTTCCTTTGACAACATGTTCTTCCATTTAACCACATCTAATGCTATTATATTTTTTCATTATAATAGTCTAATTCCCCCCAAGAGAAAATATTTTTTATATAATCATTTTGAATTAAGTAAATTTAAGGCAATAACAAAGTCAAACTAAAATGAACGTGCAAATGCTCAGAAACTACAATGTAAAATTAAATATTAATTTAAAAGTAGATCTCTTTCAAATTACCCATAAAAAACTAATTACTTATTAAAGTTCTTTTTTCAGATACAATATAATTCTTATTTTCCTCTTTTTCTGAATTTTTTTCTCAATTCAACAAATTGTTGTAGGCCAATTATTTTCCTGTATTCAGTCACCAATCCACTTTAAATATTAAAAAAAAAAAAATCCTTTAGCCCTACCCAGTTTGGCTCAGTGGATAGAGCCCAAATTGAAAGGTCACCAGTTTGATTCAGTCAAGGACACATACCTAAGTTGCAGGCTCAATCCCTGGCCTGGTCCAGGCATGTGCAGGAGGCAACCAATCGATATGTCTCTCTCCCATCAATGTTTCTCTCTCTCCATCTCTCCCTCTCCCTTCTAATCTCTCTAAAAATCAGTGCAAAAATATCGTCGGGTGAGGATTAACAACAACAACAACAACAAGCCTTTATTTACAGAACAGAAATAAAAGTTTAAAGCACTGTATTAATTTATGTTTAAAAAAAAAGAAACAGAAAGTATTGGTATAACGCTCTTCTGTAAAACTGTAGTAAGTCTTTTTCAAATTGCAAATAAACACAATTAAAATATAATGTTTTCTTAAAGCAGAGATATCAGATTAAGACTAACTTTATAATGTAAACTCTTAGTAGCTCAAATACGGAACTCATAAAACAGAAAAAGACAAAGAACCCAATAAAATAATTAAGATATACCATATGGAGAGATACTCAACTTTAGTAAAAATTGGGATAATACTATTTAAAACTATGTATAAGATTTAATTTATGAATTCTCCAATTGAAAAGAAATCTCAAGCATAAACCTGTTTTTTCTGTTGGTAGAAGTAGAAATTGACAAAAATCTTTGGAAGAGAATCTGATCAAACAGTAAGAAGTACATTTGCATAACCTCTGAGAAAAATAATCTAAGAATATCCTAAAGACTTAATTACATAAAGGTACAAGGATGTATGCCCAAGGATACTCATGGAGGAATTATTTGCAAAGGTAAAAGCTGGGGATCAGTCTGGCAAGTCTGTAGAAAACTGGAAAGAGCACTTCCCCGCCCTTACAACATCAAGAGCCCAATTATCTACATAATCACAACTTGTCTTGGCAGAGCAACTAATTAGAAACCTAAAGAAAGACAGGTGCTTCCAAGGAGGGACAGGATGAGAGTACGCACTTACCCAAGGCAAACACTACAGACTATACAATTTGGTAAGAAGAATTTAGCTTAAAAAAATGTTTTTATCTTTATTGTTGAGACTATTACAGATGTTGCCCTTTTTTCTCCCATTGCCCCCCATCCACTTGGTTCACGCTGGGTCACAGGCCTTTACTACCCTACTGTTTGTGTTCATAGGTACTGCATATATGCATATGTTTTTTGGTTAATCTCTTTCCGCCCTCCAATCACCCTACCCTCTGAGATTTGTCAGTTTATTCCATGTTTCCATGCCTCTGGTTTTACTTTATTCATAATTTATTTTGTTCACTATATTCCCCATTTGTTTATTATTTTTAGATTCAATTGTTGCTAGATATGTATTTATTGATTTTTTATCTTTTCTTCTCCTCCTCCTTCTTCTTAAAGATTAGCGTTCAACATTTCATGTAATACTGGTTTAGTGGTGATGAACTCCATTAGCTTTTTTTTTTTTTGTGAACTCTATCTCACCTTCAATTCTAAATGACAGCTTTCCTGGGGAGGGTGATCTTGGCTGTAGTCCTTGCTATTCATCACTTTGAATATTTCTTGCCACTCCCTTTTGGGCTGCAAAGTTTCTGTTGAGAAATTGGCTGACAGTTCTATGGGCACTCCCTTATAGGTAACTAACTGCTTTTCTCTTGCTGCTTTTAAGATTCTCTCTTTGTCTTTATCCTTTGGCATTTTAAATATGATGTGTCTTGATGTGGGCCTCTTTGGGTTTCTCTTGTATGGGACTCTCTGTGCTTCTATACTTGTAAGTCTATTTCTTTCACCAGGTAGGGGAAGTTTTCTGTCATTATTTCTTCAAATAGGTTTTCAATATCTTCCCCTCTCTCTTCTCCTTCTGATACCCCCATGATGTGAGTGATAGTATGCTTGAAGTTGTCCCAGAGGCTCCTTACACTCTCTTCATATTTTTGGATTTTTTTTCTTTTTGCTCTTCTGATTAGGTTTTTTTGCTTCCTCATATTCCAAATTGCATCCTCTACTCTACTGTTGATTCCCTATCAATTATTCTTCATTTCAATTCGTGTATCCTTCATTTCTGACTGATCTTTTTTCATGTCTTTGGTGTTCTCACTAATTTCCTTGAAATTCTCACTGCGATCCTTGAAGCTCTCCTTCAGATCCTTCAGCATCCTTATTAACTATTGTTTGGAACTCTGTATCTAGTAGTTTGCTTATTTCCATTTCATTTAGTTCTTTTTCTGGAGATGTCTTCTGTTATTTCATTTGTGACACATTTCTTTGTCTCTGCATTTTGGCTGCTTCCCTATGTCTGTTTCTATGTATTAGGTAGAGCTGCTATGTCTCCTGGAACTGGAAGAGTGGCCTTCTGTAGCAGGTGTCCTGTAGGACCTAGTGGCTCATCCTCCCCAGTCACCTGAGATGGGCATTCTATGTGCACACCAGTGTCAGCTTTGTGCACAGTTTTATTGTAGTTGAGCCTTGATTGCTGTTGGTGGAATTGACCCCCAGGCCAATTGGAGGAACTGAACCCCAGGCCAATTGTCTGTGAGGACCAGCTGCAACTACAGCAGAAGAGTTGCTATGCAGGAGACACCCCTATGGAGCAGGACTTGCTTCAATGGGGCTTTGGTGCTCACTGAGTTTTCCCCTTGAGTGTGTTGCTTGTGGATTTGTAAAGCTGTAATCTGGCATGGTCTGAAGCTGTCCACCGGGTACATTGGCTCTGGGGCCCTTTTGGAGGTGCAAAGTCAGCCACTGCCTGTGCCCTGCCTGGGGCCACCTATCGGGAGCTACAGAGTGATCTGCAGATGGCTGCTACTTGTGTTGGCCTAAGAAGTGCCCAGGAGAGCCCAGCTATTAAGCAAGGCAGGCTGCTGCTAGTGCTGGGCCTGGGGCCTCTTATTGAGAGGTATGAGGCACGCTAATGCCAGCTGATGCCTATTTGTGATATTTTAGGAAAGTCTGAAGCCTGAGCCAGGACAGGCTATTCATATGGAATAGCTGCTGCAAACAGCTTGGGTGGGGCTGCAAATTGAGTGGGGTGGTATCTCAGGGAATCACCATAGTAGAGCAAACAGTGTGAGCCAGGTTGGTGGAGACTTGGATATGGTGCCTGCCAGTCAGGGGGAGGTCTCAGCATAGGAACAATGACTCCTGCAAGGACCCCTGTCTGGGAGAAAGCTGTCCCCAAGTTCTTGATCTGATGCCAGACAATCCAGTTCCTCCCGTATGTCCCTGGATCCTCCCAAGCCACTACCTCAAGCACTGGAGCTCAGAGGGAGTGAGTCTGAGTAAGTCCATGTGCTGCCCTTTAAAAGAAATTGCCTGGGACTCCAGCAGTCTCCCTGTCAATCAGCCATAATCCCTGCTGGTTTTTATAGCTGAAGTTTCAGGGGGGCTTCTCTTCCAGCACTGGAACCCTGGGCTGAGGAGTCTGGTGTGGGGCTTGCTCACCACTGGAGGCCTCTGAAGCCTAGATATCCCTCCTGATTAAAAACATGCTACACATGGGTGTCGGACCAAGCCAGTCCACGCCTTTGCCCTTCCTACCAGTCTCAATGTGCTTTCTTCTTTACTTCTCTAGTTGTAGGACTTCCATTCAGTCAGATTTCAGGCAGTTCTGAATGATGGCTGTTCTGTATTTTAGTTGTAATTTTGATGTGGTTGTGGGAGGCAGTGAGTACTGGTATTTACCTATGCCGTCATCTTGGTTCTAGAACTAGGTAAAATTTTAACAACTTGCTAAAGTCTTAGTGGGAGCTGGTGTGATAAATAAGCTCTGGGAACTGCAGAAACACTATAAATTCATACCCATTCACAGGCTTTCTACACAGACCTTACTGGGTGCTCAAGAGAAAAACTGGGGGCAGAGAAAGAGTTTAAAGAGTGCCTTTTTCCTAGTGCAGGCCTAGGAAAGAGAAGCAGCAACCAGCAGGAAAGGCACAAAGTCCCACCCAGATCATTCTCTGTGTCTTCCACACAATTAAAGCCTTAAAGCATGGGGGAAAAGTCGAAAACCTGTCACCATTAGGACATATATGAAGACCCATGTACCTACAGATTATAGAAAGGAAACAAGAAAACAAAAACAATCTATCATGAAGGAGAAACAGAAAAATACCTGAATCCTAGACATCTCCCCACTGCTGTGAGGGAGAGAGACAATGAAAAGTCCAATCCTGAGCCCCAGGAATACAACACTCACCCAATGTTTTATAGGCAGTTAGACAGACATGAGCAGAGCAAGGATGATGGGCCAGGTACAGAAACTCACCAGACCAGAAAGCCCTAGATGCCTAACAAGGAGCAAAACTGGGGGGGGGGGGGGGGGGGGAAGAACCTCATCCCCAGGGTAACCTTTCCTCCCCTAGTATATTGCTGGTCATGCAAGTTTAGAATACCGCCCCCCCCTCCCCCCGCAACCTTTTCCTTCCTAAAGATAACATCTAGGCCTCAGTTGAATTTCAACTCCAGACCCAAAAAAGCAGCTAAACCAGACAAGTGATGCTATGGACCAGCTACATTGACTAATGACCCCCTGCCATGGCACCAACCAGTCAGTGGATACCAAACCCTGACAGGGCACACCTGGAAAGCTGATGAATATTCTATTGAGACCTTCCCCTGAGACCTCCCCTAAGATTTCCACCTGCAAGAGAGAGAGATAAGTATGCTCAGAATGAATGAATGACCCAGTGCACACTCCCCTCCCCGCCCCCCTCCAGGGGAGTACACATGCACTATTCCCTTCGCCCTCCTTTCTTCTAAGGGTCCCACAAGTCTTGCAACCACGGGAGCAATAGGCAGCAGCAGTTCGTCCAGGCCTAACCACCAAGCCCTGTCACCAAGCCCTCTTTTCTCTGACTATTCAGTGCACCAAAGCATCCCAGCGTAGGCTTTCCTATTGCTTCTTCTATGCCCTTCTTTGTTTTACTGTCCTAAGTATATTTTTGCTGCAGCCAATAAATTCTTACTTACTTTGCTACACTTTGTCACTCGATTGAAATATTTCCTTCAAGAAGATAAGACCCGAGGTTTCATCATCTCCCTGGTAACACTAAGACTGAATCTGTACCAGAATAATAGAGAATACTCCTCCCATCTCTAGCCTGCAACCCCCCAACCCCTCTAAGAGGCTAGCAAATATCAAGGAATGAGTAAGAACACTCTGCTGGGTGAGGCAAGACCATGCAGAGACACTTTGTTGATGATGTCATAAAGAAAATACCTAGCCTGGCCCGAACTGGCTTAGTGGTTGAGCATCAACCTATGACCCAGGAGGTCATGGTTCAATTCCCTGTCAGGTTGCAGGCTCGATCCCCAGGAGGGGGCATGTAGGAGGCAGCTGATCAATGATTCTCACTCATCATTGATGTTTCTCTCTCTCTCTCCTTCTCTCTTCCTCTCTGAAATCAATAAAAATATATGTTAGAGAGAGAGAGAGAGAGAGAGAGAATAGCTAAACCTTAGGACAAATAAGTTATTAAGAAAAATCCTCTTCAGCAACATAGCAGGATACAAAATTAACACCCAGAAATCTATGGCATTTTTATACACCAATAATGATCTCACAGAAAGAGAAACTAAAAAATCCATTGCAACAAAAAAATTAAGATACCTAGGAATAAACTTAATTAAAGAGGTAAAAGACTGGGAAAACTATAGGACATTGAAAAAGAGATAGAGGAAGATATAAACAAGTGGAAGAATATACCATGTTCATGGATTGGTAAAATCAATATCATTAAAATGTCCATACTACCCAAAGCAATCTATAGATTCAATGCAATCCCCATTAAAATACCAATGGAATATTTCACAGACCTAGAACAAACTCTCCAAAAATTTATATGGAATAAAAAAAGACCCCTAATAGCCACAGCAATCCTGAGAAAGAAGAACAAAGTTGGAGGGATCACAATACCAGATACCAAGCTATATTACACAGCCACTGTTCTCAAAATTGCCTAGTACTTGAATAAGAACAGACATAAAGACCAATGAAAAATAACAGAGAACCCAGAAATCAACCCAAGCCATTATGTTCAATTAATATTTGACAAAGAAGGCAAGAGCATACAATGGAGTCAAGACAGTCTCTTCAATAAATGGTGTTGGGGAAATTGGACAGATACATGCAAAAAAATAAAAATAGACCACCAACTCACACCATACACAAAAATAAACTCAAAATGGATAAAGGACTTAAATGTAAGACGGGAAACCATAAAAATACTAGAGGAATCCAAAGGCAACAAAATCTCAGACATATGCTGAAGCAATTTCTTCACCGATACAGCTCCTAAGACAATGGAAACTAAGAAAAAAATAAACAAATGGGACTACATCTTTCTGCACAGCAAAAGAAACCATCAACAAAACAACAAGAGAGCCCATTGCGTGAGAGAGCATATTTGCCAATGTTATATCCGATAAGGGTTTAATCTCCAAAATTTACAGGGAACTCATAAAACTTAACAAAAGGAAGATAACAATCCAATCAAAAAATGGGCAAAGGACCTAAATAGACACTTTTTGAAAGTGGACATATAGAAGGCCAAGAGGCATATGAAAACATGCTCAAAGTCACTAATCATGCAAGAGATGCAAATCAAAATGACAATGAGATACCATCTCACACCTCTCAGACTGGCTATCATCAACAAATCAACAAAAGACAAGTGCTGGAGAGGATGCGGAGAAAAAGGAACCCTCGTGCACTGCAGGTGGGAACGCAGACTGGTGCAGCCACTGTGGAAAACAGTATGGAGTTTCCTCAAAAAGTTAAAAATGGAACTCCCATTTGACCCATTAATCCCACTTCTAGAACTATAGCCAAGAAATCAGAACCAATAATCAGAAAGGATACATGCACTCCTATGTTCATAGCAGCACAATTTACAATAGCTAAGATATGGAAACTGCCTAAGTGCCCATCAGCAGATGAGTGGATTAAAAAACAGTGGTACTTCTACACAATGGAATACTAGGCTGCTGTAAAAAAAAAAAAAACTCTTGCCATTTGCAACAGCATGGATGGATCTGGAGAGCATTATGCTAAGCAAAATAAGCCAGTCAGAGAAAGATAAGTATCACTTGATCTCACTCATTTGTGGAATATAATGAACAACATAAACTGATGAACAAAAAATAGAGACATAGAAGCATCGAACAGACTGTCAACCTCAGAAGGGAAGGCAGGGGAAGGTGGAAGGGGGGACAGGGTAAGAGATC
>NW_005871123.1:1130732-1172744 GCF_000147115.1 Myotis lucifugus | reverse complement strand
ATAGGGGGGGGAGGGCCTATGCTGGGAAGTGGGAGGAGGGTAGGGAGAGGTCACTTGCGGGGGGAGGGGGGAAGGAGACATATGTAATACTTTCAACATACAGAATTAAAAAAAAAAACCCTCTGGATTACCAACTGCTACCCTAAGCACAAGATAATATTAAAGGAATTTGAAAAGTAGTCACAGAAACAACAAAACTTAAGCTGCTCAACACTTGAGTAGATTGATTCATCATCCCTCAGTAAAGAGCCTAACAAAAGCGGAGGTGCGCTCATTTCCAGATCTAAATGCTATTTATCTCAGTCTCTGCTGTTCTGCATAAGATGCCCACCTTTAAAACAAAAATTATGTGATGTGGAAGAAAGAATGAAAAAAAGCAACACATGGTCAAGAGACAATGCAATCAACATGATCAGGTTTGGATATGACACAGACATTGGAACTATCAGACAGGGAATTTTAAAAAACTATAATTATGTTGAAGGCTCATTGGAAAAGATGGGACAACATGTATGAACAGAAAAGAAATTTCATGAGAGGTGAAAATTTTAAGAAAGAAGCAAATGAAAATACTAGAAATGAAGATGCATCCTCTTAATTATATTAATTAGTAGACTCAATACAACTGAGAAATTGTTGAAGCTTCAATTGAATTTACCCAAAATTAATCAGGCTATGTGCCAGTAATCTTTAAATAATAACATAGGCATATTCAACTACTTTTTCCCTCAATATGCTGGGAAAATTTTTATAAAAAGTATATAATAATATGAATAAGCTTAATACTATGCCTGGCAAAAAGTAGGCACTCATAATGTTTACTGAAGGAATTACTGCTATTTGTCAATGAAAAAATTTAGTCATTAATGAGAAAAGAGAGATAAAATGGGAAATCACTTACTATAATCTATGCTAAATTGAGCAACTCCAGAACCAGGATAGTAGGAACCTTTCTCCACAGTGATAAAACAATGCTTATTTTGTCTTTCTTGAATAATTTCATCTACTCTTGCAGTTCCTTGATTCATCAAATTCCAGCCTCGCATACATCCATCTAGACGAGGATTAATCTAACAAAATAGAATATACGTCAAGGAGTGCATTTTTAACTTGTCAGACTGATAGTGGCTTAACTGATTATAGAAACAGGTTTTCACTTAGAGGGAAAGTTTCTATTTTTTTCTAATTGCATTTACCACACAGGTTTGTCTTGCCATCAGACTCAAGCATTGGCAAGACAGACCTGTGTGGTAAATGCAATTAGAAGACCTCATGTGTTTCCATTCTTTAACCTCACCATGGCAACCAGTCAGACTGAAGATATGTGGTGGCCATGTCATAAATAGTTGATTCTTTTTAATAATTTACTTTATTGTTAAAGTGTCTGGATTTATCAATTTCAAAGAACAGGTATATTCACTCTGACATGGGTTAACTAATTCAGGTTTTATATCATATTGCAGAAATCTTTTAACTTAAGGTAACTGTGAATTGCCATGAGTGAAAGATAGATATAAAATAGTAAATATTTAAGTTAAATCAGCAGGTGCAATTGGCAGATCCATGAATACAGATGAAATATTTAAAACTCTCTAAGGACAGTGATTAGTCTCCTTCATGAAACCTATTCCACAGTTATTAGATAAACATCATATTCAGAAAATCACCTACTGTATGTAACTTCAATTTATGACAAGCTGCAGTCATACTCCTAGTAAAGATTTCTTAAATAAAAAAGTTCCACCTTATATGCCATTCTTATCTCCCAAATTTAAGTTCTAAAGTAGACCTAAGAAAGCTCTTTAACTGACTTTATAAAATAATGTATTTGGGGATTCAAATATATGTAGTTTTATGTTTAATGGCTATGTACAATTATGATGTTAGCCGTGAATTAAAGCTTAAGAATTTAAAATTTTCTATTTCACTGCAAGCAAGAATAGAAAAAGTTGGTTCTCTTCCCAAAGTGGGAGACAAGCTTATCAATTACGTGAAGCATTGCTTCCAATGACTGACCACTTTCCCTATCATGGCTAATAAACATTTTCCAAGTTCTGGTGCCAAAATAAAAATAAAAAATAATAAAATTACCTTGCCAAAACCGGCTCAAAAACACTACACTCATTTTTCTGTTTTCTTAATATAACTTCAAGGGCCACTAATGTTATTTTTCCATGTTCAATTCAAGTTGTCACAGTTGGTATGTTCGATAAAATAACTTCTTTTGACTTTGGCAATATCTTTTCAAATCTATTACAAACAAAAGGAATTCATCCCTGATGAACAAATGTAAAAAGCTTGGATCCTTACCGGCTTAATGAGTGTATTCCTCTGTGTCCGAGGTAAGCCTGCAAAGTATACTTTGGTTTCTACAAATCCACTTGTAGACTTAAAAAGGCTCTCCGGTTTATTTATATTCATTATGGCTTCTCTAGCTATTTTCACACTAATACTCTGTTCTAATTCTTCCACAGAGACCTACAATTAAAAAGACAGAGATTATCAAACAACCAAACATCCTTGAATGTCATATTAAATACTAATTTTGAATAATCCTGTTAATATTTCAGTAAATCGTTTTCCAAAGTAATCATTTTAATGTAATTATTAATTTGCCCCAATACATTTGAAATGTCAACTGATTATAGAGGTGATAAAAATGTGTTTTAAATGAATAGTACATGATTAAAAATTAAATGACTGTATTTTAAAGTTTAAAAAAAAATCAATGTTATTCTGTTAAATTTAAACATCCAATTAAAATATGTATCCTTCAAGCCAGTATGTCATAAAATGGATAGTTTTTAAAAAGTGAGTCACTCTACAAAATCTTAGAAAATGTTTGTGTTCTTACTTGACAATTGTATTATAGTACACATAAAGAATCAATAATGTAAATAAATTCCTCATATAAATTAAGAGAAATCAGTACATCCATCATTCTGGTTATTACACAACAAATAATATTTTGTTTCAAAATTCCAAAGTAATTGAGATCACTAGGAAGCACAACACATGAAATTTTAACTTTTTTTCCAATTTTGAAAGTAGTGTGGGTTCTAAAATAAAGGTTGGTAGTAATGGTAAACAACAATTAAGAAATCCTATAAAGGCAATCCAAAGAACCATTGTTGCAATCTCATGTAAAACTGTATCATTCAACATGCAAATTTTTCATTTACTAATTATTAATGGAGGCCAAACAAAAGCATATTTAGGCAGTGTATCCTCTCTCCCTTAATATAGCTAATCAAAAAAATAGGTCTAAAAGACAGAGAAGCATCGATCGATGCTCAAATCTCAGAGGGAAGGCAGGAGAGGGTGAGGCTAAGGGGGAGAGACCAACCAAAGGACTTGTATGCATGCATATAAGCATAACCAATGGATACAGACACGGGGAGGGGGGGGAGGGCATGAGTGGGGGGATGGGGGAACAATGGGGGGATAAGGACACATTTGTAGTACCTTAATCAATAAAGGAAAATATATATATATAGCTAATCATGTCACTTTGCCCTAATGACTATTCCCTCTTTGAAAGACATTTCTTTAAAAAAAAAAAAGAAAGAAAGGGGGTGGGGGGGTGAGAAGAAGATGTTCCTAATAACCTTGGTTCTTCTGCCTTCTTATGATTTCCTCTCAGTCTCCTTGCTAGATCCTCCTCTTCTTCTCAATCTCTATAAGCCCCAGAGCTCAGCTTCCTGACCTTTTTCCTTTAGCCGCCCAAGTATTTCTAAATGGGAACTCTATGCTCCACTCTAGGGCATTTGGAAAATGTGGGGTGGAGGGGGTACTTTTAGTTGTCACAAGGAGTAGGAAGTATGCTGACATTGTAATATGAAGGATAATTGTGCAAAATAAATAATAAAAAATCCAATATCCTGCAAACCTTCTAAATAACCATACTGGATATTCTTGTAGGGCAGCAGTTCCCAACCTGTGGGTCGCGACCCCTTTGAGGGTCGAACGACCCTTTCACAGGGGTCGCCTAAGACCATCGGAAAACACATATATAATTACATATTATTCATTATTCTATGTATAGGAGCAATTAATTTATTAATAACCCATCAAAATAATTTAAGGATTAAATTACTATTACTGATGGCAACCCCATTTATGCAGTTATGGTATTTGAGCTGCCAGTACAATACTCAGCATAAGTCTTCATTTATAGCTTCCACATTATTCATTATTCTATGTATAGGAGCAAGATTTGACAAGTATTATACTTGTATTGAACATTTACAAATTGAAATATATATTCTTATAAATTGCTTTCCTTCATGTATATAATAATTGAAGCATTCTATTGGTTTCTATTAGGGATATGTGAAGGTGGTTTTCATTATTGATGCATTTCATTATAGGACAGTAAAAGAACATTATAAATATTTGGGCAATTGATGAGAGAGTTTAGAACCGCCAGTTGATATACTCAATTTCATGGCCTTTAACCCTCTCTTTATGCTAAATATTTGAAAGTTTATATGTACCTTGAAGGCTTGACCTTAAAAATATACCCAGAATCAGATCACTTCTCACCACTCACATGATCAATACTCCAGCCAAAACTACTATCTTCTCTCTTCTAGGTTATTGCAATGGTCTCCTGGCTCCATGTCCTATTCTACCCTTATTTTCTACTATCTAATTTCCACAAAGCCATGAGGACCTAATCAAGATTATCTTTAAAAATGCAAATTAGATTATGTCATGTCTCAAAATCATCCAATATCTTTCTACTTAGCATAAAATCCAAGTCCTCGTGCTCACTTCGGCAGCGCATAGACTAAAATTGGAACGATACAGAGATTAGCATGGCCCCTGCGCAAAGGATGACACGCAAATTCGTGAAGCGTTCCATATAAAAAAAAAAATCCAAGTACTCACTATGTTCTCCAACCCTACATGATGTTATTCCAGATCATATTTCTAACCTCATTTTCTACATGCTCTCTTTCTGTCTCACTCCACTGCATCTACACTGACCTTTGTGTTATTCCTCAAACACATCCTCTTGCCTAAGACTCTGTACTTGCTGTTCATATGGCACAGAATCATCTTTCCCCATATATTTCTCATGACTTTTGCCTCAAATATTTGGTCAAATGTAATCTAATCAGAGATAGCTTTCCTGATTCCATTTGCACATTCACCATCATCATTCTCTATTGCCTGGCCTTCTCTTTTTCCTCATAGCATTCATTATATCTGACATATCTATTTATTTGTGTATTTGTGGTTTTCATCTCACCACTACTAGAATTAAAGTTCCATAAGAGCAGTGACTTTATTTTATTCACTGTTGTATCCTCACCACCTAGACAGAATATCACATAAAGTGCAATAAATATTTTGCTAAATGAAATTATTATATAAATTATAGATTTCCAACCAATATTAGGATTAAACCCAAATATGCGATATAATAATCATTCTAAACAATCAATATTTATTTATTTGCATTATAGTCATTCTAAGTACTTAATAATTATACATTCTATTCACTTTAGCTGAATTATAAAATAATTGTCATGCATTTCAATTTTGATTTATTTTTAAAGCATTTTATTTTAAATTTTTAAATAATTTAAAATTAGTGAAACAGTTGTTTTATAGTAAATACTCTACTAACTTAAAATATTTATTTCGAATAATTTCTGTGCTGAATAAATTTGTTCAGCAAAATAGTATAATTTATTAATAAACCATCAAAATTATAAGCTGGTAAAATAGCACGTGGTAATTTTTTAAAAACAAACGATACAGAGTGAGAAAAAAATCCTACTTATATGGTGGGGAGGAATTCATAAATTGTTAAAATATTGAATCAAGAATTTAAGAAAAACTACCAATACCAAATTTATTACCAGATTAAAGTTTTTCTCTGACTTGTTTATAGTTCTTACATTTTATTTTTATATAAAATTGCATTGTTTATAAAGGAATAATTTAATTAAAATGCTTTAATTGAAACATGGATATACATTAAATACTTTCTTTTAAACAAGGATCTTAAACATAAGGGACAAAATGCATTAAACTGAATTGCTGCCTTACATCCAACCATTAATCTTGCCTTCAACAGTATGATTCATTGACAATTTTTTGTTTGTTTTTAAATATTTCCCTTCTGTTTTCTTGATTCTTGTATTAAATTTATGGGGTGACGTTGGTTAATAGGATCATATAGTTTTCAGGTGTAGATTTCTATGATATAAGATCTGTGTGGCCACCACCAAAGTCAAATCTTCTGTCACCATATATTAGGTCCCCTTTTATAAATAAAATTTTAAAAAATAAATATAATCTACAACTCATGTTGTTAATCTCACAGGTAAATATTTACCTTCTTCTTTATACATAATATATTCTACTTAGACATTTATCAAAATTCTCCTCCAAACAGCTATTTTCTATTTGTATAAACTCATTGGGGGAAAATGTTTGTCCTCTTGCTGAAAGTGATTTTAGTGATTTGAGATATGTGTTTGGGACATAGGCAGTAAAATATATCCTTTAGCTAGATTCATAAACTGTTCTTGATACAGGGGTAATAGGAGAGACATAGTAGCAAAGCATCTAATGAGAGCATACAAAGTCAGAAAACTTCAGTGATTTTTCTGACAGTTGCATCTAAACCTGTGCAGACAGTATTCTTTTAGAGTTAGGAGCCCAAAATCTATGGCTATCAAAGGACAGAAAGCCCTTCTTTGGTGAACCACATTTGTGCTCAACTGACTTTATCACCCCTTCTACTGTAGCACATTTCACATTACATTGCATTAGTCCATAAACCCACACAGATATGGACAACTAATTCATAAGGCAACATCAACTACTAAATTGTGAGGTGCTAAGTTCAAGAGTAAGAAAGACCAGTTCTTAGGAACTTAGCACTTTGAAAGTGCTCACTTTAAGTTTATTGAATATATGAGTGCATGAGTGGGTAAATAACGGAATGAAATGATTTAGTGATGACTTCACATGGCATCGCCACATGGACCTCTCATCAGCTCCCACAGGCATAGAAAGTTCCTCTCTGGGGTACCACATTCTAAGGTGAAGCTGATCTTAGCAATCCTCTCCTGGAAGTAATGATTGGTTCTATTGCAGAAAAGAATTCTCCTCACTATAGACTTGCAGTAATCCCTTCTCAAAGAAAATCTCCACTATGATCCAGTTGATTAAAATGTTGTTATTGATTATTAAAATGAAGGCTCATGATTAGGGACTATCTAAAAATGCTAGTTTCTAGGCACTCTGATTGCTACCAGCTAATGTAAACTGTACAAACTGATTATCTATATGCTAATATTTAAAGCTGAAGTAACTTTGATTTTGTTCCTAAGTGTAATTCTTTACATTTAAAAAAAAAATTGTTGGCTATCCCGTACACCTGTCCATGATCAGTGGTGTCTTTACATAAAGTAGTTTGCCAGCTAACAATCTCTGAACTATTCACCCAGTGACAGACACTAAAAGGGGTAAGAAGCTAAAGACAGACAAGGTCAGGCAAATAACTGGAAACAACTTCAGTTATGAGAAATCTTAAATATATTAAGTGAGGTTATCCTTCCTCAGACTGTTTCATGGATTTGTAGTACATAGAATATACTTCATATAACATCAGATTAAAACCAAATCCACTTAGGTTTGGTACCACTAAACCTAATAAAAATAAATTATTAATGATTTTATACAAACTGTGTCAAAGTGGACAGATTCTTTATGAAATCTGAACAACGTACCATATGCCATAGACCATTATTAATAACTTTGCCTCCAGTTGTGATTTGGGTTGTATGTTCATTCTTAAACTGAATTTCCAGCTTTCCGTCACGAAGTGCAATCAGGAGCCAAGCTGAGTGGTCAAGAGCTTCTGTAAACAGGATAACACCTTCGGAATCATATGTCCGGAAATCAAATATGGCTGAAAATCTAAATAACGGACAAAGAGAGAGCCTTAATAGTGAGAACATGGAAGGCTCAATGTATTATTCTTTTTTTTCTTGTACTGGCAAAAAGCAGTATGTTGAGTCAACTATTTCCATCCCTGGAATTAATAAAAGAAAAGGGCAGAATTAGATTGTTGGTGTATTATCTCTGGCTCCATGTGTGTTTAAAATCAAGTTATTAAATTTTCTTGCTTATTATTGGAGTCTTTTTTTTTTCCCCAGAGAACAGATACTTTAGTAATTTTTCATCTTTTTTTGGCATTTGCTTTGGAGGCACTCTTTCAAATGTTGGAATTAAGGCACATGTACAAATATTAGACATATTGAATCTCTTCTGGAACCTTTTATACACTATATAATCTGATTAAGATTCTTTTATTGCTGTATCTGTAAGTGGTTAGTGAAAGATATTACAATTTCATGATTGGTTTATCCATCAAACAGCATATTCTCCCTATGATTTCATATGTGTCAGGAAGGAATCACTCAGCATCTGAATGATTGCAAACACAGTTAAGCTTTCATGTGTGGTAGAAAAGGTAAAGTCAAAAGCTTTAAAATTTATCTATTAGCTTGATTTCAAAGGGTCTCCCAAACTCTAATAGCATAAATCACTATACTAGATTACATGGTAAAAAAAGTTTAAAAGATATAGTCTAATATTAGCAAACCAAATACAACAATACATTGAAAGGATCATATAGCATGATCAGGTAGAATTTATTCCAGGGATGTAAGGATGATCCAACATCCACAAAACAATCAATGTGATATACCACATTAACAAAATGAAGAATAAAAATCATATATTATCCCCATAGAAACAGAAAAAATATTTGATAATATTCAACATCCATTTATGGTAAAAACTCTCAACAATGTGGGTATAGAGAAAAACATAGCTCAACATAATAAAGGCCATATGACATACCAACAGCTAACAACAATACTCAATTGGGAAAGTGAAAGCAGAAACAAGACAAGGATGCCGACTCTTGCCACTTTTATTAGACTAGAGAAAGAAATAAAAGGTATCCAAGTCAAAAAGGAAGAAGTAAAACTCACTATTTGGAAATGGCATATATATAGAAAACCCCAACGATTCCACCAAAAAACTGTTAGAACTAATAAAATGTTCAACAAAGCTGCAGGAAACAAAATTAATGTACAGAAATTTGTAGTGTTTCTATATGCTAATAACAAACTATCAGAAAGAGAAATTAAGAAAGCAATTCCATTTACAATGTTATCAAAAAGAATAAAATACGTGTACCTAGGAATTAATTTACCTAAGGAGGTGAAATACCTATACACTGAAAAGTATAAGGCGCTGATAAAAGAAACTGAAGAAGACACAAATAAATGGAAAAACATTTTGTGCTGATTGACTGGAAGAATTATTATTGTTAAAATATCCATACTACTCAAAGCAATCTACTGATTCAGTGCAATCCCTATTAAAATTCCAATGGCTCCGCCCTCCAGCGACAGGGCCCTCTCTCCCAAGGCAGAAGGGTCTGGCCCTCCACAATCCTCCTTCTCCTGACCACTCACTGTTCCCACCTCTGTCTCTAGGTGTCTCCCTGTGTCTGTCTCTGTCTAAACCCCCTCCAGTGTGCTCTCTCTATCTCTGTTCTCTCTCTCTCTCTCTCTCTCTCTCTCTCTCTCTCTCTCTCTCAATCTCTCTCTCTCTCTCTCTCTCTCTCTCTCTCTCTCTCTCTCTCTCTCTCGTTCTTCCTCTTTCTCCCCTCTCAGTTTCTCTCTCCCTTCTCTGTTTTTCTGGCCTTTGGTCATTCTCCCTCTCCCCCTGGCTCCCTCCGCTTTCTCCCACTGGAACTCTCTGTCTCTCCCATCCCTCAGAACCTCCTCTTCTCCATCTCTGTCGGTCCTCTTTCTCTCCCTCTCTACCTTCCTGGTCCACAGCCCACCCTCTCCTATTCCACAGAGTCTCTCCCCTTTTAGCTCCTTTTGAAGGGCACTGTCCAGTTCCATACCTGGGTACCCCCACGGCCATCTGGGCAGGGGGAACCACTTATTCTGTCCCCATGAGCTGTCTCCTCAAATCCCAGCCACAAAAAAATTCCAATGGCTTTTTTAACTAAAGTAGAATAAATAATTTTAAAATTTGTATGGAACCACAGAACTTCCTCAATAGCTAAAGCAAGCTAGAGAAAGAACAGAGCTGGAGGTGTCACACTTCCTGATTTCAAACTATACAGCAAAGCTATAGTAATCAGAATGGTATGATATTGGCATAAATATAGAAAGATCAATGGAACAGAATTGAGAGTCCAGAAATAATCCCACACATTTATGGATAACTAATTCATGAAAAAGAAGTCAAAAACATACAATGGAGAAAGGACAGACTTTTCAATAAGCAGTACTGGGAAAATTGGATAGCCCCCTGCAAAACAATGAAACTAGACCACTATCTCACACCATACACAAAAATTAAATCAAAATGGATTAAAGACCTGAAGTCATAAGATACACAGAAGCAATATAGCAGGTAAGCTTCTTGACATGTGTCTTAGCAATGTTTTTGTGAATTGACTCCAAAGGAAAGGAAAACAGAAGTTCAAATAAACAAATGGGACCAGATCAAACTAAAAAACTTCTACAAAGCAAAGGAAACCATTATCAAGATGAAAATGCAACCTATTGAACTGGAGAAGATATTTGCAAACTATACATCCAAGTAGGGATTAATATGTAGAATATGCAAAGAATTCACAAAACTCAACAACCACAAAAATCAACCGACTTTAAAAAATGGGCAGAAAATCTGACTATGTATTTCCCAAAGACATACTGAGAGCCAACAGGCACATAAAAAGATGTTCAGCTTCACTAATTATTAGAAAAATGCAAATCAAAACCACAATGAGATATCACCTCATACCTGTTAGAATGCCTATTATCAAAAAGACAAGAAACAACAAGTGTTGGAGAAGATGTGGAGAAAAGAGAACCCTCATAGACTGTTGGTAGGAATGTAAATTAGCACACCACTATGGAAAACAGTATAAAGATATTTCAAAAATTTAAGAAGAGAGTCACCATATGATCCAGCAATTCCACTGCTGTGTATTTATTCAAAGAATACAAAACATTAATTTGAAAAGATAAATGCACCCCTATGTTCACTGAAGCATTATTTACAATAGCTAAGATATAAAAAACAAAACAACCTAAGTGTCTGATGGATGAATGGATAAAGAAAATGTGGTACACACACACAACGGACCACTACCCAGCCATAAAAAGAATTAAATCTTGCCATTTGAGACAAAACAAATGGAGTGAAGTAAGTTAGATGGAGAAAGACTAATACTGCAAAATTTCACTCATATGTGGAATATAAAACAAACAAACAAACAACAACTCAAACATATAAGTAAGGACAGGTTGGTGGTACCAGAGGAGAATTGGGTGGGGAGTGAGTGAGAAGTCTGCAGGGGTCAATTTTATGGTGAAAGACAATAACTAGATTTTTTGTGGTGATCACTTTGTAATATATACAAATATCAAATTACTAGAGGCCCGATGCACGAAATTTGTGTAAGAGTAGGCTTTCCTTCCCCTGGCTGCCGGCACCAGCTTCCCTCTGGCACCCAGGACCCAGGCTTCCCTCGCAGTCTTGGCTTCGTCCAGAAGGTCGTCTGGAAGGATGTCCAGTCTAATTAGCATATTACACTTGTATTATTATAGATAATGTTGTACACCTGAGACATATTATGTCATATATCAATTTTACCTTCAAAGAAACAGATAAAGTCTAGCCATGTGTTCTGGGGTATCAGAGTTCTGGCAATGCCTATTAAAGACTCTGGACATATATGTAGGTACCACAAGGGAGGAAAAATCTTAAGTATGCTATATTTTTAAATAACACGTATTGATTCAGTGCCCATAGGACATTTTCTAATGAGAATCAGCAATAAAGTTTCCAAGGGACCAGCAAATCAAAATGACTGAAAAAAGACAAAAGGGAATAGAAAAGTACTTGTATAATGATTAGTTAAAATAAAGATAATTTAACTTAAAAAGTTAGGATTTCAAATAATTGCTAAATAAAGTAAGGAATACACACCTTATCCCCACATATAGCAGTAATAACAACACAGGCACCATTTGCAATGGGGCACAGATCTACCTCAAATGGAACAAAGAAAAGGTGATAGGAAATATTCTAAAGATGTAAATGTGAAGTAAAGTATGTTGAATGGATAGCAATGTAGTAGAAATTCACTGAACCCAAATTATTTTATAAGAAAAAGAATTTTGCTTAGAATAAGTGCTTCCATTCTTTTTCACACTCATCACATCTTGCTGATGCAAAGCATGTGTTATCTTGCCAAAACCTTAATCTGTGTATGCTCAGAATTTTCCATAACTTGATCCTATTATGGAGATAATTTCCTTCTCTTTGTAAAATCATGCTAAACCAGTAATTCTGAGTCCTGTCCTGTATGTTTTCTTTCTGAAATACATCAATATGCTGATTCATCACATTGGGAACAATTCATTCTTTGTCAGAAGTATTATAGAGTAAAAAAATAGTGAATCTGTACTTTGGGGTAGAGTATCTGATTACAGGAAACAACAGAAGGGATTTGCAAAAAAAATAAAGTAATAAAGCGCTAACTTGTTCTTCGTGTTGGTTACATAGGTGAGGTTCATAAAATATTCATCAAGCTGCACATTTCAGACATGTCCATTTCTGTATATATTATATCTCAATAAAAAGCTAAACTAAGTAACTAATTAAATAAATAATACCAGGAAAAATAATTATTTGGCCAATTTGATCCACTGTTAGAGCCCAAGCTATTATGAATTGTCTCTGAGAAAGCAATACCCCTGAACATGCCTGAAAGTATGCAAACATTATTTTTTTCTCTGTCATTCTCATTATTTGCATAGCAAGGAATACTGTCTCCAGTCTATCTCATCAGACAATACTATTTGCTCTGAGATATTAAAGGGGAAAACCAGGTCATAGTGGAAAATGAGTGTTGAAGGGGCACAATTACATCAGGGAATCTTAGAATAAATTTCAATGATTCTTAATGCAAAGATTTCTATGAATTTATAGTTAATGAATAATCACTCATATATAATGAATTAAATTCTAGGTCACCATGCTTATTTAATTAAAATATTTTAAAATTTGGACTCTATAGCCAGTCTAAACATGTTTTCTTTACATTATTCCAACAAACCTCCAATTTCATTTTTTCAAAGAGTGTATGACTCTAAGACCCAGCACCAGCACCAGCCTGCCTTGCTTCACAGCTGGGCCTCACCTGGGCACTTCCAAACCTGATACAAATAGGAGGAATCTGAAGATCTCTGCTGACGATGCACCTTCCTGGAGACCCAAGAGACAATAAACCCAGTGGACAGCTTCAGACCATACCAGATTACAACTCTACACATCCACAAGCAACACACTCAAGGGGCAGACTCAATTTGCACCAAAGCCCCACAGAAGCAAGTCCTGCTCCATAGGGGTGTTTCCTACAGCAGCTCTTCTGCTGTAGTTGCAGCTGGTTCTCATAGCCAATTGGCCTGGAGGTCAATTTCTCCCAGTGATGCCAATAGCAATCAAGTCTCAACTACAACAAGACTGTGCACACAGCACACAAAGGGGTGCAACTAGAGGGCTTACCTCAGGTGACTGGGAAAGCTGAGCCACTGGCCCTATAGGACATCTACTACACAAAGCCACTCTACCAACTCCAAGAGAAATAGCAGTTCTACACAATACATACAAACAAACACAGGGAAATAGCCAAAATGCGGAGACAAAGAAACATGTCACAAATGGAAGAAAGCAAACTACTAGATACAGAGTTCAAAACCATGGTTATAAGGTTACTCAAGGATTTTCATGAGACCTTCAGGGGACTTAGTGAGACTTTCAAGGATCTTAGTGAGAAGCCAAAAACATGGAAAAGGACCATTCAGAAATGAAGCATATTCTAACTGAAATAAAGAATAATTGACAGGGATTCAATAGTAGAGTAGAGGATTCTGAGAATCAAATCAACGATTTGAAATATGAGAGAGCAAAAACACCCAATCAGAAGAGCAAAAAGAAAAAAGAATCCAAAAATATGAAGATAGTGTAAGGAGCCTCTGGGACAGCTTCAAGCGTACCAACATTCAAATTATGGGGGTGCTAGAATGAGAAGAGAGCAAGATATTAAAAACCTATTTGAAAAAATGATGACAAAACTTCCCCTACTTGGTAAAAGAAATAGACTTACAAGTCCAATAAGCACAGAGAACCCCAAATAAGAGGAACCCAAAGAGGCCCACATCAAGACACATCATAATTAAAATATCAAGGCCTAAAGACAGAGAGGCTTAAAAGTAGCAAGAAAAAAAAACAGTTACCTGCAAGGGAGTGCCCATAGAACTGTCAGCTGATTTCTCAACAGAAACTTTGCAGGCCAGAAGGGAGTGGCGAGAAACATTCAAAGTGATGAATAGCAGGGACCTACAAGCAAGATCACTCTACCCAGCAAAGCTATCATTTAGAATTGAAGTTGAGATAAAGAGCCTCACAGACAAGAAAAAGCTAAAGTTCATCACCACCAAAACAGTAATACATGAAATGTTGAAGGGTATTCTTTAAGAAGAAGAAGAGAAGAAAAAAATGAAAAATCCACACAGACACCAGGAGGGTGAGGGCATGAATGCGGGGGTTGGGGGGCAATGGGGGAGTAAGGACACATATGTAATACCTTAATCAATAAAGAAAAAAAAATCCTATATAATAAAAGAATAATATGTTAATTAGACCGGATGTCCTTCCGGACGACCTTCCAGACAAAGCTGGGGCTGCAAGGGAAGCCCAGGTCCTGGGTGCCTGCCAGCGGCCAGAGGGAAGCCTGGGTTCTGGGTGCCTGCTGGCGACCGGAGGGAAGCTTGGGTCCCAGGTGCCAGAGGGAAGCCCAGGTCCTGGCAGCTGGGGGAAGGAAGGCCTACTCTTGCACGAATTTCATGCATCAGGCCTCTAGTATAACAATAAAATGACAATAAAAACATACATATTGGCAATTGAATCTAAATATCAAAATAAACGAACAAGGAATCTAATGAACAAAATAAACTGGTGAATAAAATAAAATCAGAGTCATGGGAATGGAACAGACTGAAGATTCTCAGAGGGAAAAGGGTGGGGGATTGGGAAGATATTAAGCAAAGATCTTATCTGCATATATGCATTACCTATAGTCACTGGCAATAGGGTGGCAAAGGCCTGGGGTGGGGCAGGAACTGGGTGGAAGGGGACAATGGGGGGGAAAAAGAGGGACATCTGTAATACTCTCAACAATAAAGATTTTTTTTAAATTATTCTGTAGAAATATTTATATTGGGAAGAATGCCTATAGTGAACTGGTATTTGGAAAAAAGCAGATTACAAAACTACATGTACAGGATGACTTCAATGTTTGTCAAAGAATAAATACATATGTATAGGTATAAATAAGGAAGGAAGGAAGGAAGGAAGGAAGGAAGGAAGGAAGGAAGGAAGGAAGGAAGGAAGGAAGACTGAAGGATCACTAGGAAGGCCAGCCTAGAATGATCCAAATTGGTTCTAGCATGAAAATTACATGTGTGAAGGAGCAAATTAACTTTATGGTTCCCCAAGTCATCTGAATGATAATATACCTAAATCATCTGATTTATAATGCAATGTTATACATTTCAAACTTTTGTAGTCCCCTCCTTCTTCTGTTCTAACCTGCCTACTGCTAGAAATTATCATTGACAGTGGTACCTTACCTGATAAAATCCGGTAAGCGAAATTTTAGATATAAAACAACCCCTACGAACTGCTCTGCCAAGTAAAGGAGTTCATAATTTTTCTCAAGGTTCAAGGAAAGGCACACTGGAACAGCCTGGAGAAAAGAAAACAAACAAAACCTATAGTTAACTGCTTGTTTTTTGTCAGATTATGCATCCTTTCTCTGATTCCTAGTGTTCTTGTCAAATGTATCCTCCATGATACACTAAAATGAATTAAAGACACCCTGGTAATAATAAAGCAATAACCTTTACTTCCTTGTCAAGTCTAGCAGTGGAACCCCCAAAAATACGTGTTTTTTAAAATTTTGTTCAATGTGCATGGCTTTCTATTTTTGTCTTTAATATTTCCTTTATAAATCACAGTCCAAAAACACAAACTTTTTCCTCTAGTAACAAGTGATCCTTTATTTAACTGATACAGGTATCAGACCTTCCATGAATTATGTCTGAAAATAATTTTTATTTGGAGTCAGAAGTAGGTGGGAAAATTAATGTACCAATAAATAGGACCTCATTTATTCACTCATTCATTATTAAGCAAAAAATGTCTGTGCAAAAACTGTGCTATCTAGGTAGCAAAGGGAATACTGAAAAACCTGGATGGAATAAATAGAAATGAGATATCATCATAGTCTTCAAGGAAGCTACAAAACAGTGATTTAGAATCATCAAATCTGAAATTAAGTACTTTTTTTTCCTAAAAATAAAAATAAACATTAAAACGGAAAGTCTTATAAATGGCTATTTTGGAAGGAATTATGTACATAGCACTGTATTAAATCTAGGTCCAGAAATAACATTTAATTTCCTCTTAGAACTTTAATAAATCTATTGAGGCAGATGGTGATGTTTAACTACAACAAATACTTAAATCATAAGAGACTAAGTTACAAAATAGACATTCACACAGCATGGCATTTCAATTAAGTATTGTACTATTAAAGTCAGTACATAGGCAACTATCTTACCTTACCTTCCTTTATCAAGTAGGTAGAATAATATTGACTGTTACATTTTTGGGGTACTTAAGCTTTGTCTTGATGATAAAGAGGTATGTGTGTACATATGATTAAATCATTATTAAGGATTTTTGTCTCTTTACTGTTTGCCTCAGAATCATATAAATTTCACTTTTACTTGAAAAAAAGTAAAGGAGATACAATAATTGGACTAAGGATCATTAACACATGATCCTTATCAAAAAAAAATAGCTTCAGAGATTGATCTATTCATTTCAATAAAGGAAAAACTAGAACCTACCCCCAACATTCAATTTCTGAGTCAATTATGTGTTAAATCTGAGTAACTAAAAGCAAATTTAAGAGATACAGATTAACAAAATCAAACTCTCTGAATTTTGATATATGTAAGTCCCACTAAATCTTCTAGTCTGACAATGTTTCCACCCAAGACTTTATGACAACTCTTGAAAGTACAAGCATGCCTAAGGCTTGATCAAAGTTGTCAGAATGGTGAATAAAGAAAAGTGGACACTGAGAAATGTTCTCATTAAAGTTTCTATGGAAGATTCTTTTTCTCACAAAGACCAGTATAAACCTCAGCTTTCCTTAAGTTTCTTAAATAAGCATATATTTTGTATTTCGTAAATGTACATGCTGTACTCTCTGAACTGTGACCCTGCAGCTTTTATTTTTACCAGCCACTAATTATTCCCAATTGTTTACAACTTTACACATCCATAATTAGTAAATAGATTGTGACTCAGAGCCTAGATGGAACTACAGAAATTATTGTAGAACATCTGTATTTTCCTGACTTAGCTCTGTGGAAAAAAGTACCTGGATCTCTTATTTTAGAAAAGAGATGGTAAGTTTAGCATTGCAAAATGTTACCTCACAACTTTTCTGATCTTGGGCAAGTTTGAATCCTTTCTTCCCATCACAGTAACAAGAATAACCTCCAGGGTAATTGACACAAAGTTGAGCACACATGTTCTCAGAGCATTCATCCACATCTAGAGAAAAAGAGAACATAAATCTTAATATCTTCTAAATGCTCAACCCAACAGAAGAAGTATTCTGATTTTAGTTTGCGATATCAATGACAATAATGCAAGAAATTTCTGACATCAAATTACATTTAAACACTTGCATGAAAATTTAAATGAGTCACAAGTTTAATTTCTTTTTATTTACACACTGGAAACAACAAATTTAATATTTAAATTTTATTAATTAATACGTAACAAAAATATAACAAGTATACTAATTTCCTAGTTTTGAATTTGAAGGCAAAAAGACCAAGAGTCTCAAGTTGGTTGGCATTTCTGATTATACAATTCCATTGAGACTACCTTCCTATTCTTTGCTTTGAAGAAAAAGAGGGGAAAGTAGAGGGGAGGGGAGGGAAGGGGAGGATGGGAAGATAGGGATGAAAAGATCCCTTTTAATTGAAGGTCAATGTAATTGAGAACTAAATGATAATATCAAAAACATTTGACTCTTCATGATGCAATGATTAATAGAGGCAATAAATTAAAGGGCATATCTGTATTTCTTCTTATTTTTATTAAAAACTCACTGTGCTATATGACCTCCCGTATTGTGAAATCTTGTATATTGATCCCTGTCCCCACTTCATATTTTGAGGAAGTCATTCTTGAAAAGTTGTAACAATATGCTTTAGCTAAAGCCCACTACTAAGATCCAGAGCTACTAAGATCCTGACCTTTTCGATGAATGAACCAATGATATCTTTGAAAATTCCCAAATTCATAAATGCTATTATAGCACACAATGATTTAAAATAAAACCCCAATATTAGTGATCCCTCAATACCATTAAAATGTTATATGATTAAAGTAATAAAATATTATATGTCATATAAATCTGTTATTTTGTTTTTTAATTGTTGTTCATGGAATAAAACTACAATATAGATGATGAAGTGAGCTAATTACCATCTACAAATGGTTATGGTTTACTACAGTAATTTCTATCTGGAGTGGTGAGAGAGTAGAAATGACGTATGTGTGTCGGAACGAGCAGGTATTTTTGGTGCATGCACGAAGAGATAAGGCCTCAAAATCTCAAGAGAAGTATATGTAGCTGAAAAAACCCTATTCTAAAATTATTATTGATTAGGGATATTTGTAGAGAGAGAAAGTAGATTAGAGGTTCAGGAGTTGGGGGAGGGTTACAGAGTTCTCTTTGGGGTGGTGAAGTTGTTTTAAAACAGATATTGGCAATGGCTGCATATCTATGTAAAATGTAATGAATGCCACTGAACTGTACACTTAAAAAAGGTTAAATGACCACATTGTATCTCAAATATACTTTGTCAAAACTGCTATTCATTTCATTAGTTTTAGTCATGGTATTAAATTCATTTTGAAACTTCAAAAAATTTAAAGGAGGATGTGAGATAATTTGTATATATCCATGATAAAAAAATAAAAAAATAATAATCCACTATGACGTCCAAGCTACCTGAGGCACACATGGCAGCACTGCTGTGGCCAAATGAAGCAGCAAGTCCAAGGGCTCTTCCTAATCCACAGGCACTGACACTACTAATCAGTACTCTCTCATTTCTAGAACTTAGCTATCATTTGGTTATAATTAATTTTTTTCTTTCATATGCATTTACTTATAATAGAACTTTGTCATTTCTTATTTTATAATAAATAAAACTTACACACACAAAAATCATTGATAAACTTGGTATAGAACTGAAGGTTTCTAACCACCCTTGTTGTAAGTAACTCCCACGTGATTTTTAAACTTGTCTTTTTTTTCTTTTTGTATGTGTGTGTTATTCCTTCCAGCTTGAAACTCTTTTTATCTTTGAATATTATTTAAGTGATGTGAGAATATGTTTATTTTGCTTTTATCATACATTGGGAGGTCTCTAATCCATATTTAGCTTGGAGGGCCCACTGGAATACTAACACTAAACCTAAAGACCATGTGTCTTGCATATTTTTACTTTGGAAGGAAGCCAATGATTATTCAATTGAACAAACTAAGATGGATTTGACCATCTTAGAAAATCTGATTGTTGATGTCAAACAGAACCAATGCTTCTAATACCAAATCAGGGTTCAAACCCACCCTCTCCACCATCAACAATGACAGGACCACAACTCTACCTTCACAAGACTTTGATGTGGGATTGTATCTGTAACCTTCAGCACATTCACATTCAAAGTCTCCTGGGGTGTTCTTGCACACAGCTGTGCCACAAATGCCTGGCTTCACAGAGCATTCATCCACATCTATAAATGAAACCAATATATTAAAAGACATTTTTCCCATACCAAGCTAGCAAAAAACCCTTGATCTGTGTTTCCTGAATCTGGTTTAATATATGAAATAAGATAACAGAGTGGCCTGAGAATAACAAAATATTAAATCTATCATCATGTTTTAGTTCACTAAATATTATATCTTTATGCAAGCACAGAGAATTTGATTGATGTTTGCAATGTGTAGTTATGTAAATGAAAGACAGGGCTTTAGTTATTGTCTTATCTACAAAGCTACAGTATGAAAATAAATGGGATAAAGGATTTACCATAAACATTTCTTTTTAAAAAAAAAATATATATATATATATAATTGATTTTTAGAGAGAGAAGGAGAAGGAGATGAAGAGAGAAACATGAATGTGAGAGCGAAACATCGGCTGCTTCCTGCATGCCCCCTACTGGGGATTGAGCCTGCAACCCAGGCATGTGCCCTGACCAGGAATCAAACAAGCAACCTTTCATTGAATGGGATGGAACCCAACCAACTAAGCCATACCAGCCAGAGCCACCATATTATTCACATGTATTTTCTAAATACATGTTTCTGAAATATGGTCTTAAAAGTATATACAATCTGCATTATCACAAATATAAAAAACAAATATGAGATGGCTCATCAGTCTTACGTTTTTCCCTTGAAAAAATAATAGCTAAACTGCATACCATTATTGTTGCCTAAAATATTCAAGAGTGACTCAAATTTAAAGTGAAATTGAATAAGGTCTCAAAGTATTTATAAAGCTGCAGTTAATCCAATACAAATTTTAATGCTAAATTAATATTCCTGAAATTTCAGATGTGTTTATTACATTACATAGTAGAGTAGGAGACAAAGTATTGATTGCAATTAGCTACTAGATAAGAACCTGTAAAAACAAAGGAAAAAAAAGTGGTCCTAACCAGTTTGGCTCGGTGGACAGAGCGTCGGCCTGTGGACTGAAGGGTCCCAGGTTCGATTCCGGTCAAGGGCATGTACCTTGGTTGCAGGCATATCCCCAGTAGTGGGTGTGCGGGAGGCAGCTGATTGATGTTTCTCTCTCATCGATGTTTCTAACTCTCTATCCCTCTCCCTTCCTCTCAAAAAAATCAATAAAATATATCTTTTTTAAAAAGAAAAAAAAGTGATAGAAAAAATTCAATGGAGACATAATTATAAGTGAACTTTTCTCATTTGTACTCTCTGAAGGCAAGTTTAGAATGAAAAATATACTTTCTACTTTAAAAAGTTGGGAGTTGCCCTAGCTGGTTTGGCTCAGTGGATAAAGCATTGGCCTATGGACCGAAGGGTCCCAGGTTCAATTCCGATTAAGGGCACATGCCCAGGTTGTGGCTCGATCCCCAGTGGGGGGCATGCAGGAGGCAGATGATCAATGATTCTCTCTCACCATTGATGTTTCTATCTCTCTCTCCCTCTCCCTTTCTCTCTGAAATAAATAAAAATATGTATTTTTTAAAAGCTGGGAGTTTAACTTTTCCACAGACTAATAACCAACATTTCAGACATTATTCTATTTTAAAAGACATGCACACTGGTCAGCCTTGCTCAGTGGTTAGGTCATGGGCCTGTGCACCAGAGGGTCGCAGGTAGATTCCTGGTCAAGGGCATGTACCTGGGTTGCAGGTCTGGTCCCCACCCCTCTTTTCTCCCACCCACATTAGGGCACATGGCAGGCAACCAATGTTTCTCTCTACTCTCTCTCTCTCTCTCCTTCCCCCACCCCTTCCACTCTCTCTAAAAATCAGAAAAAAATATCCTCACTTCTAGGGTGAGGATAAAAAAATAATAATAATAAAATGACATGTACAAAATGACATGCACAAATATAATAGAATCAATCCCTGGGGTAAGGGAATTTCCCTGTATCTTGACTCCGTAAGTGTCAGTATCCTGGGTGTGATAATGTACTATAGTTTTGTAAAATGTTACAATTAGGGAAAACTGGGCAAAGGGTTCATGGGATCTCTTTTTATTATTTCTTACAACAGCATGTGAGTCTATATTACTTCAAAATAAAATATTTAATATTTTTAAAAGAAAGTAAAAACATATGCCTAAATTATTTGGTCTGAGAAAAATTGCAAGGAATTATTTAAATCATATGAGTTCAGGTTATAGCTTATTGATTTTATGACTCTACACTGACATCTAATGACTGATGAAAAGTTTTATTCTTGAATTTTTAGACATTTCCTGGCAACTTGATCCAAGCATATCCACATGTTGACAAAGGCCTTATTGTAATAGTTGTATACACATTCTTCTCAGAGTTCTGTACTCTATTAATTAGATGTCATGGATAAAAAGCTATGCAAATGAAGTACATAAGACCATATGTTCTGATCAATCGGGACCTTCTTATTTATGAGTACTTTTTGTGATAATTTACATGCACATGTATAACTTCAGTGTATAAGGATTGAATAACTTTTAATTAAAAATATGCCACAAATTCTTTAGAAGAACAGACTATTTAAGTTTTTTAATGTAGAGTATGAATGGGTACTATTTGTTTATGGCATGCATATGGTATCTTGCATTATGATGGTTTTCTATAACTGATGTTCTAATGATATTGGTATTCTAAATGTTTAAACCTCAAACAGACTTTCATATAGGCAAATAAGAAAGATATATGGTTACAAACTAGGTATATGTTTAGAAGAAATTGTTAGTTCATACACTTCACTTTAGTCATTGAACTGCACTTTAAATAATATTATAGTAAACTATACCCCACCAAACACTACAGTGCATTGAGGGGCAGACCTTTCCTTGACTATGAATTCAATTTGGTATATTTACCAAAGCAAATATGAATGGAGAAAACTTTACATTTTAATTTACTAATTTCTTTTTTACCTTGGAGGGAGGGAGGGAGGGAGGGAGGGAGGGAGGGAGGGAGGGAGGGAGGGAGGGAAGGAGGGGAAGAAAGAAAAACTTCTAGTTTCTTAAGGCAAAATTGAACTTCAGGCTGGAAATTTCCCTTTTTAGTCATCCACATACCTACCAATTACACTTGAAGATTTAGTTACAGCTGTTAAAGTAGTCTAATGGAAAAGACATGCAGAGATAAAAAAGTCAAAACTCGGGTAACAGAGAAGTATAAAGAAAAAAAGAAATATACTATAGCAAAATGACTGTTATAAAGCTAAATTGACAGGAATCATTAAAGTCTGAGATTTAAAAAAACAAAAAACAAAAAAACAAGACTAATGACAAATGTTGTGCTCTTAGATGTAGAATAAAGAAAGACAGTTCGTGCTTCATTTTCCCCAAATTTCCAACAGGAAATGAGGTGTAAGATGAAGGGTTTCTATTGGAAATTAAAGAGATATTTCTGACAAGGAATCAAAATACAATGAAAAAAGTTACTAAGCATTGTGTTGGATTTTTTCGTATAGTTGTTTATCTCATTGGAATAAAGGAAATAATATTATAGTGTCTGTCAAAGAAAGTATAAACAACAATTTTGCAAGCACTGTAGTATGCAAGGACTTGCACTGAAACTTCACTTTATCACCATATAACAAAATTATTTTTTCTTTTTTTTTAATCCTCATCTAAAGATATGTTTTATTTTGAGAGAGAGAGAGAGAGAGAGAGAGAGAGAGAGAGAGAGAAAGACAACAATGCAATAGAGAGAAACAAGGATCAGTTGCTTCCCGTACACACCCTGATAGGGGGTCGAACCCGAAATCTTTTGATGTACAGGACAATGCTCCAACCAACTGAACCACCTGACCAGGGCATAATGAAATTATTTTTAAAATGTGATCACGTGTGTGCACACATACATATGCAATAAAAAATATTCTATAAATATTAAATACAATAAGAAAACAATAAACATCCTATAAAAAATTAAAAGGTAGTCCCATAATATCGAAAGGCTTCAAAGCGCATAGTAATGTATATTTATTATAACAGCTTATAACCAGAGAGTTTTCCAAGAATTTCCTGGGGAAATTTCTCTAACTGAATTTTGCTCTCACATGGTAAATATCTTCTTATTCTACCTGCTTTCTCTTACCTTTGCAGTCCTTTTTATTTGAAAGTAGAACAAAACCACTTTTACAAGAACATTGGTAACTTCCAGGTGTATTATCACAAATCTGACTGCAACCTCCATTTATGTTTGAGGGATTTTTGCATTCATTTATATCTAAAAACCAGAACATAAATTATTATTAAAGTGATAGAGCCTTCAGAAAATTTCTCAGGGGGTCGATCCAGATAAGCCAAATGGGTATATCATACATACCAAATTCACACTTCTCTCCTTGCCAACCCGATTTACACTTGCAAGTGAATGTAGCCTGGCCATCTTTGCAGCTCAGGTATCCGTCTTCATTGCATGGAAGAGGGTTGCACTGGTCTGGAATGGCTAAAGGAAATAGACATCTAGTTAATTTTTACCACATGCCATAGTAAATAAAATGATATACCTTTTGATAAAAATCCTGTGCATGCAATTTACCATAACTAATATTTGGAAACAGCCTAAGTGCCCATCAGCAGATGAATGGATTAAAAAATTGTGGTTCATTTACACAATGGAATACTATGCTGTGATAAAAAAGAAGGAATTCTTACCATTTGCAACAGCATGGATGGAACTGGAGAGCATTGTGCTAAGCAAAATAAGCCAGTCAGAGAAAGATAAATATCACATGATCTCACTCACTTGTGGAATATAATGAACAACATAAACTGATGAACAAAAACAGATCCAGACACCGAGAAGCATCGATCAGACCGTCAAACCTCAGAGGGAAGGCAGGGGAGGGTGGGGGTAAGGGGGAGAGATCAACCAAAGGACCTGTATGCATGCATATAAGCCTAACCAATGGATCCAAACACCAGGAGGGTGAGGGCATGAGCTGGGGGGGTGGGGGAACAATGGGAGGATAAGGACACATATGTAATACCTTAATCAATAAAGAAAAAATTTTAAAAAAGAAATCCTGTGCATGAAGCCTATAATAAACAAACAAAAAATTGTAAATCCTTCTTTCAAATAATACTTTTTCATAAAATATTGAGTCCATTAGACAATCTTTTTATTTTGCAAAAGGAAACTACTCTTATATTTGCAAATATATGCAGTATTTTATAACTGTAATTTAGATATTTTTTCATATATATTACCATACTTGACCATTAAAACAGTTCCATGAGATATACAGGACACATAAAACTACTCTCAATATTAATAGAAAAAAAATTGGGGACTTCCAATTTGGGCTAAAATGGAATAACAGAGACCAGATCTATCCCCCTGCCTTAGATAAATAGAACTCTGTCAAAATACATGAAATAATGGTTTTCAGACATTTAAAAAAAGGTAGCAGAGTACTGTGATCCTTAGGGGAAGGAATTTTCTTCGTAAAATGTCAGAGCACTTTATCACCATCTTAATGACATGCCCATTTGTTTCTTTAGTCATTTGTGGTTTCTCTCTCCTCACGGGACACTGCAGGGTCCCTAGGTTCCTACACATTTCCACGCCTGCTTCCCCAGCCTTCCTAGTCAACTCAGCGAGTTCCTTCCGTACTTCCCAAACAGCCCCCTCTGCTCAGGTTAGCTAGAGGAAAATTCTGTTTCTTGCAAAGAAAAACATTTTAAACCTAGCTGAAACTTAATTACCACATTTTTTTAAATGTCCTCATAAGTTCATCAAGTTGTTTTGTAAAACAGTAATAAATGAGGAATTAAAATAATAGAAAGACCAATCAGAAATTGTTATCAAACTACTTTCCTGTCCTTTGGTAAATTAAAAAACAGATAAAGTGTGCATTAAATATATGTATTCAAATAGTTTTATACTTATGTAACTATAACTAACTTTATATTAGAGAAAATGCAGATAAATATCTTGATATTGTCAATGCTGCATGTAAAATATTCGCTGGACAAACATTCCAATCTTGCATTTTCAACTTCTTGCAATTTCACCTTTTTCTCAATGACTCTCAGGAAACTGGTAAATCAGAGATAGATAAAGTACCAGGATTATCACTAGACTCTATGTGAACTTCAGAGGGAGAAGGCTAATTTGGGATCATAACATTTTTCACACTTATGTTATTGATGCCAATAGTTAGGAGAATAACTTGGCTCAATTTTGATCTATTAATCAACTATAACATTTGGTCATATTACATGATTATGCAACGACAGACAAAATAAAGCTGTTGGGAATAAAATTCTGAAATCCACGACCTAAAGCTTAGTAAACAAGGCAGACAGTTCAATAAACATTCGGTGAAAAATTCATTTTTAATAAAACAGTAGCATTTACATATGACAAGCATTCTTTCAAATGCATTTTGAGCCAACCTCCTTGTTGGGCATAACCTTCAAGGGTTCATTTGTTAATTTTTAAACATATTTACATGGGTGTACTTTTTGCAGGTTTTTGTTTGGTTTTGTTTTTAAATTGATTATAGAGGTATTTACCCTTGACACAGCTCCTTAGATCAGAGTAGGCATTAGTTGACTGACGTTCAGCAGTGAATAATCCAGCTCGGAAGGAGCCAAGACAGGCTGTAAATACAAACAAATGTAATATTTTTAGAGTGGGCATGCTCACATGATCTGAAATCATGGTAGAAATTATGCAAAGAGGCACAATATTTATATTCCTGTGGACTTACAGATTCAGCATTCAAAGCAAGATTGCAAAAATACAGATTCATGAAAAATCTATACATATAAAAGCCTAAGCAACCATTTGACCGTTTGATCAGTACCTGTGATGCGCAATGACCACCAGGGGGCAGACGCTCAATAAACAGGCGTGGAAACATGGAACAGACTGATAAATCTCAGAAGGAAGTGGGAAGGGGGGAGGGCGGGAAGAGATTAACCAAAGATCTTATATGCATACTAGAGGCCCCGGTGCAGTGGGGTCCCTCAGCCTGGCCTGTGGGGATCAGGCTGAAACCAGCAGTTCGACATCCCCTGAGGGGTCCCAGATTGTGAGAGGGCACAGGCCAGGCCGAGGGACACCACTGGTGCACGAATCCGTGCACCGGGCCTCTAGTAGATTTATGAAAGTTCTCTTTGGAAAAGAACCCTAAAGCCAGAAGTGAAAACGTTCTTGGATTTGCAAAGAGATTTATTGTCACACAAAAATCTCTATAGCAAAGGCCTATACAGTTATCCTCAAATCTGTAGATCAGAGCCTGATTTAGAAAGTGTCTGTAATTAAGTCAATAGAATTAGTTAGTGTTTCTGGTTGCTGTAAACAACTTCCAATTGTTCCAATGTTGGATAGAGACTAACATAATAGTATTTGCCTAATGCCTCAATAGTACAAAGCAAAGCAGGTTCACTGCATTCATTTTGTTCCTCACTATAACTCTGTGAAATTACATATGGCAATCTGGCAGAAATAACAGCTGAAAAAATAGAGATAAAATACTTACAGTCTTTAAAGTAACTAGGGGTCACTTTGTGCCAACAACACGTTCTTTAAAAGCCAACGAAAACAACAGTATATCACTTCACTGCGGATAGTCATCAACTTACTAAAAAGGTGGATTTGATTATCTTTTGCTGAGAAACAAACCCTAAAATTGGTAGCTTAAAATAATTATTCTACTTTAGTCATGAATTTGTGGGTCAAAAAAAAGTGTTGGGTTGTTTGTCTCTGCTGCACATCCTGGAGGATCCACCTCCAAGATAGCTTTTCATTCACAAGTCCGACCGCTCAGGCTCCTTGGCATCGCTCTCTCTCTCCATATGGCATATCATGCTGCAGGGCTGCCTCATGTGGTTGAGTTTCTCTTAGCATGCTGGTTCTAACATGGCACTTCTTTCAGGGTAGCTAGCTTTCAAGAGGAAAAAGTGGAAGTTGCCAGGCCAACTAGGAGGCATTTTGTCACTTCCACCATTCTATTGATCGAAGCAGTCCCAGGTTCCACACAGATTCAAGGGGGAGAGGTGGCAAGCATGGACTCCATGTAGTGAATGGGAAGTGGCAAGAGGGTATTGCAGAAGAGTATGTGTGATGGGAGATATTTCTGCAGCCATTTGTGGAAGGTACAATGTATAACAGATTGATTCAGAGGCTCCATTTGAAGTCAATATGTACATTAGTATCTTACTGCTGCTGTGACAAAGTACCATAACCTTAGTGCTGCAATCAACGTAAGTTTATTCTCTTACAGCTATAGGAACCAGAAGTCTAAAATTACAGTCTCAGCCGGGCTGCATCCCTTCTGGAGACTTCAAGGAAGAATTGATTTCCTTGCCTTTTTTCAGATTTTAGAAGCCACCTGCATTCCTTGGCTTGTACCAGTAGGCCTACCTTCATATCACTACCAACTTTTGCTTCATTGTTATATAACCTACTACCTACTCTGATCTCCTGCCTCCCTGTATAAGGACCCCGATGATTACACTTGGTCTAGACCCGTGGTCGGCAAACCGCGGCTCGAGAGCCACATGCGGCTCTTTGGCCCCTTGAGTGCGGCTCTTCCACAAAATACCACGTGCAGGTGCGCACATACAGTGTGATTGAAACTTCATGGCCCATGCGCAGAAGTCGGTATTTTATGGAAGAGCCGGTATTTTGTGGTAGAGCCACACTCAAGGGGCCAAAGAGCCGCATGTGGCTCGCGAGCCGCGGTTTGCCGAGCCGCAGTTTGCCAACCACTGGTCTAGACTATGAAAATTCCTACACACATCCTCTATTCACCTTTTTCCACATTAATATTATTAGGGACCAAATTATTTGATTCTCTTTTACCACCTGATATAGGCACCACTGAACTACTTGTCTGAATTGGTCAATTTTAAAAAATAGTTCAAACTGCCCTAAACAAAAGTTTTATTGGGATTGTAGTGGAACCAGAGTCTGGCAAATTTTTCTTTTCTTTGAGAAACTACGTTTGCATCTTTCTGTCTTTATACCACAGAAGATGCCATCACATAAAAATCTAAGTGTTTGTTTATTAAGTGGAAGACTGTTATTCATACTCCCCTCTTGATGATACATTACTATTATTTGTCTTTAAAAAGCCTGTTGCTTGCAGCTTTTTATCTCCATTTCCACTCCCAATCACTCCTTATGCAATCATTCTAATTAATTAACATGCATTTTTTATTTGTATGTGTTCTTACAAAATATAGATTTATAATTTTGTGTACATGAATTTTCATTTCTATAAATGGTTGTGTAATATGTATCATGTTTTCTGATATTTCTTCCTTAGCATTATATTTTCATGATCTATCCATGCTATTATATATAATTTATTGCTCCTAACTACTAAATATTACTCATGGAATGCAATCACCCTTTTAAAAATCCTCTCTATCTGCAATACTCAGATTGTTTCCAATTTCCCACCTCTATAAGCAGCACTGCAATGGGTATATCTTCATGCATGTCTCGTTAGCACATGAATAAGAAATTTCTATGGAATAGATTCCAAGGGTTTCTGGAATTGCAGGATCATTAGCTAGGCATGAATTTAGGGGCTCTCCAGAGGTGCACTCCCACCATCACAGCATAAGAATTTTCATATTCTGGCTTTCTAATTGTTGCCAGAATATATATCTATAATAATAAAAGTGTAATATGCTAATTAGACCGACATCCTTCCGAATGACCTTCCGGACGAAGCCTGGGCTGCAAGGGATGCCCGCACCCGGGTGCCAGAGGGAAGCTGGTGCCAGCAGCCGGGGGAAGGAAGGCCTACTCTCGCACAAATATTGTGCATCGGGTCTCTAATATATATATATATATATATATATATATATATATATATATATATATATATATATAGCTATATGCAAAGTGTCCCCTTGGGAGTTCAACTGGGAATTCGATCGCTCACTATGATGTGTGCTGACCACCAGGGGGCAGCACAGAACAAATGAAGGCCCTGGCCGGCAGCGGGGGAAGGGGCTCCAGCTGGCAGCCGGAAGGCCCTGATCAGCCCTGATCACTGGCCAGGCCTAGGGACCCTATCCATGCCTGAATTTTGTGCACCGGGCCTCTAGTGGGTAATAAAGTGACATCTCATTGTTTTTCTGATTTCCAGTGAGATGGAGCATATCTCTTTTTTTTTAAATTGGGCTTTCTTCCCTAGCTGGTTTGGCTCAATGGACAGAGCATTGTCTTGTGGACTGAAGGGTCCTCGTTTGATTCCAGTCAAGGGCACAGACCTCAGTTGCAGGCTCGATCTCCAGCCCTTGTCCAGCACATGTGGGAGGCAACCAATTGATGTGTCCCTCACCCTTCCACTTTCTCTCTAAAAATCAATGGAAAAATATCCTCAGGTGAGGATTAACACTAAATAAATAAGTAAATATTTAAAAAATAAATAAAAATTGGGGTTTCCTTCTCTGAATAGTTTATTATTTTGTAACCATTTTTCTTTTGGCACTTATCCATTGTTCATGTAGGTTTGCAAAACTTTAAACATTTATAATATCACCTCATTCTCTTACCTGTCTCTTAATCATATCCCTTTTGTCTTTTAAGAGAAGTCCTTAATTTTATTGTAATCAAATTTACCAATTATTTGCCTTATGGTTTGTGCATTTGAGGTTTTTTTGTTCCATGCCATTGATCATAAAAATATTTTCATATAGTTTTTGTTTCGTTTCAATTGTTTTACTTTATTTTAACATTAGTGTGTATTTTTATTTCACCTATGATCCATCTTTTCATTTGGTGATAGTTAGGAACCCAGATTTATTTTTCTGATTATAGTTAGCCAGTCTTTCCAACATGATCTTCTAAACAATTCAAGGTGACATATGGTATCATCTTTACCAAATATTAGGTTCCATATACAAATGGATGTTTCTAAACTCTTTAAGTTCATTAGTCTACATGTTCCTTTGACAATAGCAAGTGGTTTTGTTTCTATAGCATTGTATTATTAACTAGAGGCCTGGTGCACGAAATTCATGCATGGGGGGCGTCCCTCAGCCCGGCCTGCACCCTCTCCAATCAAGGACCCCTCAAAGGAAGTTCGACTGCCTGCAGGGATCGGGCCTAAACTGGCAGATGGACATCCCTCTAGCAATCTAGGACCACTGCCTCCTAAACTCTTGCCTGCCTGCCTGACCGCCCCTAACCCCTCTACCTGCCTGCCTGATCACCCCTAACTGCCTCTGCCTGCCTGCCAGTTTGATTGCCCCTAACTGCCCCCATGCCAACTTGATCGCCCCTACCTTGCCCCCCTGCTGGCCTGATCACCCCTACCTTGCCCCCCTGCCAGCCTGATCGCCCCAACCTTGGCCCCTTCTGGCCGGATTGCCCCTAACCACCTCTACCTCAGCCCGCAGCCTAAGCCTCCCTCTGCCAGAGGCAACCTGGCCGATCAGGGGAAGGTGCCGCCCCCATCACCCCACTGCTGCTGCATCACTCAATTCAAGAACATGAAATATTTTTCTATGATTTCAGTTCATCTTCTATGACCTTAAGTTGAGTTAAAATTTTTCCTCTAGCGGTTTTATATATTCCTAAGATATTTGTAGATATTCTATTGGATTTTCTGCTATTGTGAATGGTATCAACTTTTTATTTATTTTTTACTGGACTATCCTATATAATAAAGATGTAATATGCAAATGGTCATTACGTAATGACCAGATCACAGATCAGCAGGAGGGTGGGGCAGCGAACTACAAGCAGGTGGTGGAGAGCGAACTACAAGCAGGTGGTGGAGAGCTACACTGAGGGGGCAGGGCAGCAAGCTATGAGGGGAGAATGGGGGTGGGCAGGGGGAGCTACAGGAGGGCAGGGCAGCTGGCGGAGAGCTACAGGAGGGCGGCAGCAAGCTATTGGCTACAAGTGGGCACCAGAGAACTACAGGAGGGGACAGGGAAGCAAGCTATGAGGGGGGCACAGATTCATGTGCAGGGCTACTAGTTGTTTATATAAAGAACTACTACTGATTTTTATGGGGTAGACTCAGAACTATCTAATATTTCTTACATGTTCTAACATTTTGTCAGTGGATAATGTTTTTTCCTAGCAATATATCATCATATCAATTACAAATAATGATAGTCATAGATTTTGCCTCATGATCTATACTATTCTTACTTTTCTTTCCTTGAGTTATCTGTAACCTGAAGTGCTTCTATTTTTGCTATCAATCATAAAGAGACTATATCTAAAGTTTACCCATTAAGTATAATGTTTTGTTCTTATTTTTCCCTTCCTTTTCTTCCTTCTCTTATTCCATCCTTCCATCCTTCCATTGTTTCTTTCTCTCATGTTGTGTGTATATCATTAGCATTACCATACATGCCAATTTACCCAGGAGAGTCCTATTTATTCTTTTTTACTTGGCATTTATCTAGTGTAATATTAGACCTAAACAAAATATCAAAATTTGAAAGATAAATTACATGATTATTCTATATATAACCTTTACAAAGCTCAGAAAGTTCTCCTATACTAGTAATTGTAGTTTGCCAAAAGTTTTTTTATCATAATTAAGTGTTGAACTTTATCAACTACTTTTTCTGTATGAATTGAGGTACTAATAAACTATTTATGTGGAGAATTACATTAATGGATTTTCTGATGTTAAACCTCCTTGAATTTCTGGAATAAAATCTACTTTACCATGACATTATTTTTAATATAGTTTACATCAGATTGGATGTAATTTTACTTAGAATTAATTCATAAATGAAAAGGAATTATATTTTTATTTTCTGTGTTGTCCTTATCTGATTTTGGAATCAAGATCCACACCAATCTTTTAGAATAAACTCACAACATAGATCTTTTTCTATTTTTCTATTTTCTAGGACAATTTTAAATGTAGAAGAACTCACTCATATAACATCTGGGTTTGGATTTGGGGGAATACAAAGGAGAAAGCTTTAAGTGGGGAGGAGGTTAACTTATTTAGTTCTCATTTATAAAATCAAGTTCTCTATTTCTTCATGTAAAATTATAGATGTTTATATATTTCTAGGAATGTGTCCATTTTATCGTTTCTAAATATATTTTGGTATAGCTATTTGTAATATTTTATTTTATGATGATCTTTATTTTATTATAAATCTCATCTATATTGGGAGTTTCCAGTATTTCCCATTTTTATCCTCCACTTTGTTTTGGCATTCCCTCTTTCTTTTTCTTTGATTATTCTTACAAGAGGTCAGTCTAATTTATACTTTTCAAAGAAAGATATACTGTTTTTGTTAATCTCTCTTTTGTTTTCCATTTAACTTATTTCTATTCCTATTTTTATTATTTCCTTATTCCTTGTTACTCAGGGTTTACCTTCAAAAGTTTTTCTTGATTGGAATGCTTACATCATTTTTTTTAAGTATTCCGATCTGTCCTCCAACTGCTGCATCAGCAGTCAGCACCCCGATCCCCATGCTAGGTCAAACCAGTCTTTAGTCTACCCATGGGTTTCTCATATTTCTTGTTTTTGTTTTAAAGTTTTATGTTGTTACTATTAGTGCCTGGATGCTAATGTTTCCCTTGAGATGATTTTAAGGGAAGTCGGCAGTCTGGGCTAATTCACCAACTTGGTAAGAACTAGAAATTAAAAATAATTTCTAATGTTTATATTTAGGCTCAGAATTTAGCATTCTTCCCAAAAAGTTTCTCTCCCATTAATAGAATCTTCCACTCTATCAGGTCATATTTTAAAGGTCAATATATCTGGTAGAGTTATTTATTCTATTTTCTAAGGAAAAGAACACAACTTGAAAACCCAGAGCATTGCCCAGCTGCTGTGGCTCAGTGGTTGAGCATCAACCCAGGAACCAAGAGGCCATGTTCCATCCCGGGTCAGGGCACATGCTTGGGTTTGGGGCTCAATCCCCAGTAGGAGGTGTGCAGGAGGCAGCCGATCCATGATGTTTCTCTCTCATGGATATTTCTCTCTCTCTCTCCCTCTCCCCTCCTCTCTCTAAAAATTAATTTTAAAAAATCTAAAAAATAACCTGAGAAAAAAATAAATATAAAAACAAACAGAGCATTTCTGTCCAAATTCTATGTTTTCAATGCAGTAATGGGATATGTGGATAGATTGAAGTGCTTTCTGAACCCCTGAAACTCCAAATCTAAACACTGTCCAAAAAGTATGGGTTATGAGTGATCTGGTCTCTTGGGTGTTCTTACCTCACGGTAAGGAGCTCTATGCATGGACTGAGGTAATTAGTAAAATTACTGCTAGGATTACCATGGATAGGATTTTAAAGGTTTTTTATCAAGTAGAAAAATCTGGCCTACAAAATATATAAATCAAATGACAGAAAAGTTTTTCTTTTCTGTCTTCAACAGTGGAATTAATCACATATGCCTGTGTATAAATAAGGTCCAAAATATGAAATTTGAATTAAAAAAATAAACCATAATAAGAACATATTTTATTTCATATATGGGTTGGTTAAATGATAATACTTTACATTTAAAAAAATTAACACAATAAAGTGTATCTCCATAAATGTACTTATTTGGTATTCCCAATAGCTCTGAAGTTAAAAAATATAGTGTACATTTAAATACAGAAGATAAAAAGTTAAATAACTTGCATAACCTAACACAGTAGAAATGATTTAGGTCTTTAACTAGAGCCTACATCTTACTTACTTATTTTTTTATTTGATACTTAGCTTTTCCACCATGCTGCCAAATAAGACAGGTAAAGAGAAGAGAAAGTTGGGTTGAGCCAGCAAAGAGGAAGTTGAGAAAAATAAAAAGAAAATAAAGGAAAAATGTTTTACCTAAGGAACTCCTCCAAAACACATAATATTCTATTAAAATCTTATTTATCTTTATCAAAATATACTCTGTGATCAAATGTATATATTTTCTAGAGTTCAGACACCTACAGAAACAGTTTCAATACACGGACTTAAGAAATAGAGATTAACACTATGTTTTTTAATGCAAGCTTGTAACTCTTTAATATTCAAATATTGTCTGTTTTAATTATAACATAATCAAATTTCTACCTAAAATTGAGAAGCTGAAATAGTCTTATTATTCTATCTTTTCTCCCCTTTAACAGTGCAAACCTGTAGTTTTTGCTTTAGAAAGTGAGTCATGTATAGCCCTAGCTGGTTTGGCTCAGTGAATAGAGCTTCGGCCCACGGACTGAAGGGTACCGGGTTCGATTCTGGTCAAGGGCACATACCTCGGTTGCAGGCTCTATCACGTGTACAGGAGGCAACCAATTGATGTGACTCTCTCACAGTGATGTTTCTCTCTCTGTGTCTTTCTCTGCCCCTTCCAGTCTCTCTAAAAACCAAAGGAAAAATATCCTCGGGTGAGGATTACCAAAAAAAAAAAAAAAAGAAAGTGAGTCAGACATTGTGGACACTCATAAATGAAAAAGTAACTACTTCAGAACTATGAAAACGAGCACTTGGTCCTAAAAGGGTCTTCTACACAGTGGTCTTAGGCTCCTAATTGTTAATTGTCCTGAAGGGAAGATATAAGCACATACCATCATTTCAATATCAGGCTCCCGAGGAAAGGGGGGAAAGAAGAGATATACCCAATCTAAACATGGTCTCTGGAGTCTGTGCATGGGTATTCAAAAACAAACAAAAAGTGAAGCTCTAAACTATAATTAAACCCTCAAATTTCAAGAGAAAAAATAGAGTAATAGAAAGTTATTCGCAAAATTATATCAATAAATTTTAAGCTACATAGTAATTCATGTGTATCAGAGTACATTTCTACCTTTTTTTTTTTTTTTAAGGAAGATTCATTTTTCTTTTTCACAGGGCTCGAAGCTCACGTTGGCTGGGATGAGAGTGGGATGGAAAGAGGCACCAGTGGGGAGTAATCTGAGCCTAAATAAAATATCTGAGATAACCATGAAGGTTATCAAACCTTTGTGGGCTTGACCTACAGAGAATCCCATCAGAAAGAGGTGAGAAAATTATACTCAACTTTTATTGCTGAGAAGTGCTAACAACTATCCCAAGTAATATTAATATAAATGTTCTCATATTTCCTTAAAGCAAATCGAAACATAGTTATCTTTAACTGATATTTAGTTGAAATCATCTCATCTGTTTGAGTACGGAAATGACCTCACTCCTGGGAAGTCCAGAATTGTGTACCAAAGCAAAACATGGAGAGAGATACTGGAGGAGATGATAAAGTGATGTGGCCAAGAGAGAAGTTGTTAATCATTTCAATGATTATTTATGCCACAGCTCTGGGGAGTACAGAGATATTTTCTTTCATTAAAAGATAACCCAGGACCTAAATATAACTTAGTATTAGCCCAATGACTCTATGAGAAAGACAGGAAATTGAAAAAACTAAAAGTCAAAGTTCCACATGGTAATTAAAGACCAACTCTAAATTTTTCTACATAACTTTAATAAAAGAACAGCAACATTGCATATAGAATGGAATCTTCCTCCCAAGGCCAATGAAATTGTATTGGATGACATATACAAGTAGAGGACTAGATTTGATCATATCTAATTCCCTTCCATTTCTAGAATTATGTGAATAAAAGCCTTTGAACTTACCTAAATATTTTGGATAAAAATATTCCTAGAAAGAAAGAAAAATAAATAAGTTATCTTAGAAAGTTACATTTCACTATAGAGTTAAAATAATTTTAAAATGTGTTTTTACTTTAAAGATGCAAATATGTGGAGGGAGTGGGGAGGGGTGTAGGTGAATGTGGAGGAGGGTATAGGGGGAATAAATGGTGAAGGGGAAAAACTTTAAATATATATCTTTTTAAAGATGCAAATAAGTTACATACAATTGTCATCTCCACATTATATGATTTATGATTTTTTTCTATAGCAAAATATACTTGGAGTAGATAACTAATAACATTCAGCTAATCAGATGCTTAGTCTTAAGGCAATATTGATCTATTAAATTATGCTTCAAAAATTTCTAATCTGAAAACAGGTTCTACTGAAGCTATCAAATGTAATCATATATGTCCCCTTTTTGTAAATCCTTTATTTTTCCCATAGAGATCAGATAACCATTTGACACATTTCATGCCATGCCGATTGCACATACCAGATCCAATGTTGAATAACACTGACATCATCTGAAGTGAATTGAAGTGGACATTTATCTTTTAGCATCATGAGTACAAGTAATACCTTACTTATTAATTGGCTATGTACCAAAAGTTTGTCTGTAAATCAGTAATTTGGACTAAGAAATATACTTCACCAGAGAGAGAAAATTTTAAAAATGATTTCTAATGGTAAGGTTCTCAGGCTGGTTCACAAAAGCCTTCTTAAGTCATAATATATCTAATGTGTAACATTAGAAGCACAAGAACACCCCATGAGAAATCAGTGTTTCTACACAAAAACGTAATGAAGTGCAAACTATAACTTCATCCAACAGAGTCAGAAGTCTTCACTGTTTCTTTCTCTCACATATAAACCTACACAACACATCTACTAGTTTATAAGGATAGGATCTCCCATCAAGTATTTCAGACAGCAGTGTCTTCTACAGAACAGAAGCCAGGAGGATAAGCAACAATGAATGGGTTCAAAAGGAGATTATGTGATGGCTGAAAGGAACGTATTAGGGATAATGGAGTAGAGATTGGGAGTGTGAATTAGGGTATTAGGGACGTGGACAGTGAGTGGATGAGGCGGGATGGAAGTGAGAAGCAGTAACAAATGTTTTTTCTTTCCTTTTATTTCTCCCATTTCTTCTTTTGTCTGTCATATCTTTCTCTCTTGTCAATGAGACCTCCATCAGAATGAGTGGAGGAGAGAAAAAACATTCATGAGTTCCCTTCCCCACTATCTTCCCTTCACTCCATTATGGTCTTTGGCCTCACTCCCTATTTGCTACTCAGATGCTAACATAATCAAGTATTTATGTATGAGTGATGCAATGTGATATCTCAGCCATGCACACTTGCTTTAAAACATTCCAGCAAACAAAACAAAATTAGAGTGGGCATAGTAGAAAACGGGTAAAACAAGTATGGTAGATTACTGATCATTGTTGAAGTGAAGGGAAGGTATATTGGGGTTTATTATATTGTTCTCTGTATTTTGGTATATATTTTAAATTTCTATAATAAAAATAAAGGTGTATGTATCTATTTCCTAGAAAATAAGAATACTCTGTATATTGTGTGGAAGAAAATATTTTTCTCTTGCCAAGTGCTTAGCCACAAAAGCAACAGAATTAAGAGAAACATTTTACTTCAATCCCAGAGAGTATTAAAAATGAATCTTTAGGTACCTTGGAAAAAATCCCTTTTGAACCTATAAAGGTAGGTGGAGGTAAAAGAATTAAAGAGAACACAACTTATTACTGAACTTATTACTGACAAGTTCTCCAACTATAGAGATGATTCTTCCTCATTATCTCATGGTCCTAAGAGCCATGGGAGAGGTAAAGGAGAGCCTTTGTATATATGTTCTTCCTCATTTCCTTTTGGTTATATAGTTCATCTCAGAAAAGAAAATATCTGAGGTGACCATGAAGGTTATCACACTTGAATTCTTAGAGGCACTATTTATACTGCCACCTGCAGTATATTTTGGAGAATATCCTGGCCTGGGAAATAAGAGGACTAAAGATAAGGTCGTATTTCTGCATATTTAGGGATGTTTATGGTTAGATTTTTGTAAACTAACTTGGAAAAATTAATACACTAAGATGTAAATTCTAACCCTAGGAATGACTGATGATATAAAATGTCTCAGGAAAGTTCTCAAGGATTTATGGAATAAATCAAAATATACTCAGGAAATACAGTGTTGAGAGAATTCTTTTTTTTTTCTTTTTTTTAATATATTTTATTGATTTTTTACTGAGAGGGAGAGAGACAGAGAGATAGAAACATAAATGAGAGAGAAACATCGATCGGCTGCCTCCTACACACCCCCCACTGGAGATGTCCCCACAACCAAGGTACATGCTCTTGACTGGAATCGAACCTGGGACCCTTCAGTCCACAAGCCGACGCTCTATCCACCAAGCCAAACCGGCTAGGGCCTGAGTGAATTCTTCAGTAAGGTTTCACAGAGTACCTATTATGTACTCTGACCAGCTCTAGATTAAAGGCTGGTTAAAAATGCCTGGAGATATTTAATTAAGTATAGTGATAACAATGCAATCACATGTTGGTACCCACCCATGTCTGTACATGTGCGCACACAAACATGCACACACATTATATTTAAGATGTCTTCCCTCCCTACCCCATATTACCAAGTTATGGTTGGAAGAAAGTATTTACAAACCATGAGGTTGATACTATTTGCTGGTAGTATTTAATTTATAATTAAATTATAGATTGGTTAGAGCACATTGCTTTTGGCAATAGTGTCTTCCTGACTAGTCCACCTTCCTTTGAAGGTATTTCCTTCTGAAATACTTCAATGGTTACATGTGAAATGTGATATATACACAATCACTTAACATTAAAAAGGAACAGAGGAACACAGACTCAAGCTGGAACTGTTCTGTCTATAATTGTATGACTAGCTGTGCTAACGTTGTCATGAGCTCTTACCGTTTCAGGGTAATTTTCAAAGATCTCCCTGGCTTCTTCTTTATTGCACAGTTCTTCAATGCACTCTCTTTCAAGATTACCCGGTTTGACTTCTTCAAAGGCATGATTTGCTCGGCGTTTCCTAACCAGAACTTGTGAAGCATGTTGCTTTGACAAAACTGAAGGAAAAAAATAAGTTTATATAAAGAAATATTTCATTTCTCCACCTAAAATATATTATTTTTCAAACAATCCTATATAATAAAAGCCTAATATGCTAAGTGTCCGACCGTACGTTCAACCATTGGACCAGTCGCTATAACATGCACTGATCACCAGGGGGCAGATGCTCCAACCAGTAAGTTAACTTGCTGCTGGGGTCCAGCCAATCGGGACTGGGCGAGACGGGCCAGAAACGTCCTGGAGCCCTCCCGTGGTCTCTCCCCAGCCCCAATCGTGCACCAGTGGGGTCCCTTGTCCTGGCCTGTGCCCTCTCGCAATCCAGGACCCCTTTGGAGATGTTAAAGAGCCAGTTTTGGCCCAATCCCTATAGGCCAGGCCGAAGAACCCCACTGGTGCACAAATCCATGCAGCAGGCCTCTAGTGATAATTAGAATCATTTTCTGCCTTCGAATTGTATGACATTTAAAATCAGTATGGTTGAACTGAAAAAAAAGTGCAGATATATAGCACTTTGATAACAACTCAAAGAATAGGTTTGGTGTCCAACTATAGCATTAGTATAATGATCTACACAAATTTTTCATGCTCATGCTGGAGGTCATACATACCAGATGATACTTCTGTTTATGTTATAACTACATTGGAAATAGCATCATGCTGAAATGACTATGTAAAAAGTCATAGCTATCCCATCTTGAAAGCCACTTTCTTAATTTTAATGAAAAACTCACATGATCACTAAAGCAGAAGTATAGTCCAATCAGCTACTTAAAATATATTTAACAGGCTAACACAATTATTCATACAAACAGGAAGATAAAAATTCATGGTAAAAGCAAGCCCATACAGAAGACTCTAGAATCCACAGAGACTAATCCTAGCATGCCCCCAATGGCCTTCTTCATCCTCTAATGACAGGCATTTCAATCATATCAGAAATGCTCCCATTTCTTTGCTCCACTTGACACAGCTGTCCTCCCATTCTTTCACACTCACACCAATCGGGCTTTTCTGTGTGACTCTAACCATGCTGCTTTTATCAAGATCCTGATACGAACTCTAAAGGTTAATTATCAGTCCTCATCTTCCATGACCTACAAGTATTATTTGACAGCCTTGATTAGTGCTTCGTGGATACAATATTTAAACCTAACTTACAGGTCATAAGGCACTTTTCATTATTCTTGTATCTCATTGACCAGACCCAGACCCCTTTTACTGATCTGTAAATATTGGTTATTCGAGGTTTCATGGCTATATCCTAATGATACATTATATCTCTAGCTAGAGCCTCCCTCCTCACTTCAGATCATATGTCCAATTGGCTATTGGACATCTCTTGGATGACCAAAAATCTCAAATATGGCATCATAAAAGTGAACTTTTAATTTCCACACTCCATCTGACTGCCTCCACTTGACCTCTCAATTGATGGTAATTTCTAGAGCTCAGACAAAATATCTTGAAATAATCCTTCATTCCCCCTTCCCCTCTTCCCCTACCTCAAAACCCAATTCTACATCATCACAAAATCTTCTCAGCTTTCTCTTTAGGACTTATAAAACAGCCCTAGCCAGTTTGGCTCAATGGATGGAGCATCAGCCTGTGAACTGAAGGGTCCTAGTTTCGATTCTGGTCAAGGGCACATCTTGGTTGCAGGCTCCTCCCTGACCTGGGCCCTGGTTGGGGTGTGTGCAGGAGGCAACCAATGTGTTTCTCTCACAATGATACTTCTCTCTGTCTTCCCTCTCTTTTCCACTCTCTCTAAAAATCAATGGAAAAATATCCTCAGCTGAGGATTAAAAATAAGTAAATAAATAAATACTTATAAAACATATGATCACTTCTCACCACCTCAACAGTCATTACTGGTGTATGTTTTCATTTTAAAACTTCCATAATTAAATTAATAAAAAATGTTATTTAACCAACTATGAGTCAAGATTTTAAAAAATCAGGCAACACTATCTGTGACACTTGAATATGTGAAAAAGATTAGTTTTTACAAAGTTATTTAAAATGTTGGGAATTTCTTTAGTTGTCCTTTCCAGTTTGAGATATGATTGATATATAACACTGTATTAGTTTTAGGTGCATGTTTTTATATCATTATATAGAACATATATATATATATATATATCTACACTAATAAAAGAGAAACATGGTAATTAGCGTATGACCGCTACCCTTTTCATTGGCTAATCAGTGAGTATATGCAAATTAACTGACAACCAAGATGGCGGCCGGCAGCCATGCACTGAAGCGAACAGGGAGGCTTGCTTGCTCCAGTGATGGCGAACT
>NW_005871123.1:1115289-1129772 GCF_000147115.1 Myotis lucifugus | reverse complement strand
GGTTTGGGCCCTCCCCTTTCCCCCCCGGGGAGGCGGGCTTAAACCCAAAAGGTTATTTTTTTTCCCGGGGGGGTCCCCCGACTGGGGGGGGGGCCCAGGATGGGGCTTAGGGGCCCCCCCTTTTCCCCCCCCCCCAAAGGGCACAAATTTTTTTTTCCCCCGGGCCTTTTCTCAGTGTATTAATAAGATAAACAGAGGTCTCATCCGGTATGGTTTACTAGCGAAGGGGGGGGGGGGGTTTCCCCTCAGCCTGGCCTGCACCCTCTCTAATCTGGGACCCCCTCGGGGGATATCTGACTCTGGTTACATTCCTCTCGCAATCTGGGACCGCTGGCTCCTAACCGCTCACCTGCCTGCCTGCCCAATCGCCCCTAACCACTCTGCCTGCCGGCCTGCTCACCCCCAACTGCCCCCCCGCCAGCCTGCTCGCCCCCAACTGCCCCCCCCCCGCCAGCCTGATCGCCCCCAACTGCCCTCCCCTGCCGACCTCATGGCCCCCAACTGCCCTCCCTGGCCGGTCTCCCGGAAGGTCTCCCAGTCTAATTAGCATATTACCCTTTTATTAGTATAGATTATACTTTGGCTAATCTCATTAATTAATATAATTAAAATGACTAATGTATTACATTTTCCTATTCGGTATTATAACACTTATTTTATTGTTTAAAAATATTTAATGGCATCATATAAAGACTATGTAAGAAAAAAACAGAAAGCAAAGAAAAAAATTTTGAAATAGTTGAATAACAACAAAAACGACATAACAAAATTCATTAAAACTTTATATATATAAACTCTTACCACAATAAGTTTAGTTAACATCCATCACTTCCCCCCGTAGTTTCAATTTCTTTTATTTTTTATCTCTATTTTTATTGTCAGCACTATTACAGATGTCCCATTTTCCCCCTTTGCCCACGTCCTTCCAGCCTCACCCCCATCACTGCCCTCTGGCTATCACCACAATGCTGTCTCTATGGGTTATGCATATATGTTCTTTGGCTAATCTCTTCACCTTCTTTCATCCAGTCCCCTTCTCCCCCTCATCCCTGACAACTATCAGTCTATTCCATGTTTCCATGCCTCTAGACTTATTTTGTTCATCAGTTTATTTTATTCATTAGATTCCACATATAAATAGGATTATATGGTATTTTTTCTTTCTTTGACTTATTTTACTCAGCATAATACTTTCCAGGTCCATCCATGCTGTCACAAAAGGAAATATTTCCTTCTTAAAATTAGAGGAATTTAACTAATTACTAATATTATTCAATATTGTGACAAACCAATATTATGTAAGATTTGTCCACCTTTAAAAAAATAATTAATATAATTAAATATGACTAATGTATTACATTTTCCTATTTGGTATTATAACACTTATTTTATTGTTTAAAAATATTTAATGGCATCATATAAAGACTATGCAAGAAAAAACAGAAGGCAAAGAAAAAAATTTTTAAATAGTTGGATAACAACAAAAATTACATAACAAAATTCAACATCAAGCAACAGATTGGAGGGAAATATCTGCATCATATAGCTGACTTCTAAGCTCCAAGGGCCCTTCCTTTGCCTCTATAACTTGTTTCCTAAGCCCATTTCTTCTACAAATTACTTCTTTTACCTCTTGTGATTTTCCAAATAAATGTTCTCTTATGGTTTGAATCTCGATTGTGAATAGTACTTTCCTAGCCAGAACTCAAGGGCAAGGTTGCTGAACCCAGGTCCAGTCTGACCCCACAGGGCTAACACCTGGTGCCAATCTCACTACCCACAACAGAAATAAAGGGCTCTCAATGGCTCACAGGGGAAGGCTAAGTAAATATCAGGCTTTCCTCCTCAAATCTCTTGCATTAACTTGAAGGTCTTCCAAACTTTTAGTCCTGCCACCCTCTGACCAATAAATACAGAAAAACAAGTCACACACCAATCCATAGAAACTACTGAACAATTACATTCAAGCAGGCCTGACATAAAAGATGAACTTTTACCTCATCTTGAAGCAGAAGAGTTTATAGATGGCAGAAGTTTTATACAAGACTAGAGGCCTGGTGCACGAATTTGTGCACAGTGGGGTCCCTTGGGGTGGCCTGCGGGGATCAGGCCCCAGCTCGTGCCCCCAGGCTCACAGCCCAAGCTTGCACCCCCAGCCTTGCAGCCCCGCCTGGCACCCCACCATGGCCTGGTGCCACCCCCTCACCTGCTCCACCATTCCGCCTGTGGGTCAATCAATTCCAGCTGGGCCCCCTGCCTGGCTGCTTCAGTGCCTGGGAGCCAGGCGGTGACCCCACCCACCTCTGCCGCTGCTGGTCACCATCTGTGGGGCAATTGGAGGGGCGATTGGGCCCCCACTTGCACCCTCCTTGGCCTGGTGCTGCCCGCTCACCTGCTCCACCATCCTGCCACGGTCCCACTCTTGTTGGGGCCCTTTGGGGCCGGCAGCGCCTCTACTGCCGCCCATTGCCAGTGTCACATCACTGATGCCCACCATGTTCCGTGCTGCCCCCGGTGGTCAGCAGATGTCATAGCGAGCAGTTGAACTCCCAGTCGAACAATTTGCATATTAAGCTTTTATTATAAAGGATGGAGTCAGAAGGGCTGGGTATGCCATTGACAGTCTTCAGGAAACAAGAGGCAAAACCCCTGTCTCCCACTAGTTGGACCCAAAAAGCTGTACTCATAGCACTCACTGGAGTCTTATAATTAGAGAAAAACCTGTTCCCCAACCTCCCTTAGCCCCTAAAAGGCCCTCCTACACCACAGAGGACGTCTCTTGGGCCTTACAAAATGAAATGCAATTGTCTTGATCCCAACTACAACCAGACAGAAGGGCCCACATCAGATCCTACTAAGCACCCCAACTCGAGTAACGCTCACAGCGATAGCCAGTTGGGCTCACTTATCTCAAATTTAACCTGATTCTTGTGAGTCCCCACAGGAACTACAAACAAGACCTATTTTTGTAAGCCCATCAAAGACCGTAAACTCCTCTTCAAGAAACAAAAATCTGTTACACAAAAATCTGCTCCACCATCCCGCCTGCGGATCGATAGACTGGGGTTGGGCCCCCTGCCTGGCTGCCTCAGTGCCTGGGAGCCGGGCTGTTTAAACCATCAGGGTTTGGGACTGAGTGAAGCTGAGGTTATAGAGCAGGGGTCCTCAAACTACAGCCCGCAGGCCACATGCAAATACAAATATTGTATTTGTTCCCGTTTTGTTTTTTTACTTCAAAATAAGATATGTGCAGTGTGCGTAGGAATTTGTTCATAGTTTTTTTTTAAACTATAGTCCGGCCCTCCAACGGTCTGAGGGACAGTGAACTGGCCCACTGTTTAAAAAGTTTGAGGACCCCTGCATAGAGTCTCACAGAGTTCCTCTTAAAGGGTTGGCACATAAACTTACAGGGTCCTGCTTCCTCCAGCACTGGGGGGTTGCATTGGGGAATCCAGGGACATACGGGGAGGAACTGGATTGTCTGGCATCGGGGAAGGAACTTGGGGGCAGCATTCTCCCAGACTGGGGTGCTCACAGGGGTTATTGTTCCTGTGCTGGGACCTCCCCATTGCAGAGCTGACTGACAGCTATATCTGAGTTTCCAGAAGCATGGCCCACACTGTTCACTCCACCCTGGTGATTCCCTGAGACCCTGCCCCATCCAATTTGCAGCCCACCCAAGCTGTTTGCAGAGTCTTTTCCATATGAGTGGCCTGTCTCAGCTCAGCCTTCACTCTTTTAAAAAACCTCTCAAACAAGCAGCAGCTGGCTTCAGCATGCCCCAAACCTATCAATAAGAGGCCCAAGACCCAGCACCAGCACCAGCCTGCCTTGCTTCACAGCTGGGCTTCACCTGGGCACTTCCAAACCCAATACAAATAGGAGGAATCTGCAGATCTCTCTGTAGCTCCTGCTAGATGCCCCAGGCAGTGGCTGACTTTGCACCTCCCTGAAGACCCAAGAGACAATGCACCCGGTGGACAGCTTCAGACAATACCAGATTACAACTCTACACATCCACACGCGACATACTCTATAGGCAGATTCAGTGAGCACCAAAGCCCCACTGAAGCAAGTCCTGCCCCATATGGGTGTCTCCTGCACAGCAGCTCTTCTGCTCTAGTTGCAGCTGGTTCTCACAGCCAATTGGCCTAGAGGTCAATTCTTCCCAGTGATGCCAACAGCAATGAAGGCTCAACTACAACAAGAATGTACACACGCCCCACACAGGGGTGCAACTAGAGGGCCCAGCTCAGATGACTGGGGAAGCTAAGCCACTGGGCCCTACTGGGCTCCCTACTACACAGGGCCAACTCTACCAATTCCAGGAGACATAGCAGCTCTACCCAATACATAGAAACAGACACAGCAAAGCAGCCAAAATGTGAAGACAAAGAAACATGTCACAAATGAAAGAAATGGAAGCAAGCAAACTACTAGTACAGAATTCAAAACAACGGTTATAAAGTTGCTCAAGGATCTTAATTACAGCTTTAAGGGACTTAGTGAGATTTTCAAGAATCTTAGTGAGAATTTCAAAGACATGACAAAGAACCACTCAGAAATTAAGCATACACTAACTGAAATAAAGAATAATTTACAGGGATTCAACAGTAGAGTAGAGGATTCTGAGAATCAAATAAACAATTTGGAATATGAAGATGCAAAAAACACACAATCAGAAGAGCAAAAAGAAAAAATAATCCAAAAATTGAAGAGAATATAAGGAGCCTCTGGGACAACTTCAAGTATAGCAACATTCAAATTATGGGGATGCCAAAAGGAGAAGAGAGAGAGCAAGATATTGACAACCTATTTGAAGAAATAATAACAGAAAACTTCCCCTGGTGAAAGAAATAGACTTTCAAGTCCAGGAAGCACAGAGTCCCAAACAAGAAGAACCCAAAGAGGCCTACACCAAGACACATCATATTTAAAATGCCAAAGGTTAAAGACAAAGAGAGAATCTTAAAAGAAGCACGAGAAGCCCTAGCAGGCTCAGTGGATAGAGCATCGGCCTGCAGACTGAAGGGTCCCGGGTTCGATTCTGATCAAGGGCACATGCCCAGTTTCGGGCTCAAAGCCCAGTAGGGGGCGTGCAGGAGGCAGCTGATCAATGATTCTCTCTCATCATTGATGTTTCTCGCTCTCTCTCTCTCTCTCCCTTCTTCTCTGAAATCAATAATAACATATTTTTTTAAAAAGCAGCAAGAGAAAAGCAGTTAGTTACCTATAAGGAAGCACCCATATGACTGTCATCTGAATTCTCAACAGAAACTTTGCAGGCCAAAAGAAATTGGCAAGAAATATTCAAATTGATGGATAGCAAGGAACTTCAACCAAGATTACTCTACCCAGCAGAGCTATCATTTAGAATTGAAGGTCAAATTAAACTTTTGTTTGACCCAGCGATCCCACTTCTGGGAATATTTCCTAAAAACCCCAAAACACCAATCAAAAAAATTGGATTATCTACAATAGCTAAGATTTGGAAACAGCCCAAGTGCCCATCAGTAGATGAATGGATAAAAAAGCTTATGGGACATTTATACTATGGAATACTATGCAGCTGTAAAAAAAAAGAGGACTCTCTTACCCTTTGGGACAGCATGGATGGACCAGGAAAATATTATGCTAAGCGAAATAAACCAAACTGAGAAAGACAAATATCACATGATCTCACTTATTTGTGGAATCTAATGAACAAAAAGAATTGACCAACAAAATAAGACCCCAAGCAGGGAGGCATGGAACAGACTGACATATCTCAATGTGGGATTAGGAGGATAAGAAGAGACAAACCAAAGAACTTATATAGTTATATACATAGCCCATGGACATGGGCAATACGGTGGTGAAGACTTGGGGGGTAGGTAAGGGCTGGGAGGAAGGGGATAAGGGGGGGAGGGAAATGAGAGATATCTGTAATACTATCAATAATAAAAAATACATTTAAAAATAAATGTAAAAAAAAAAAAGAATTGAAAGTCAGATAAAGAGCTTCATGGACAAGAGAGAGCTAAAGAAGTTCATCATCACCAAACCAGTATTATGTGAAATGTTGAAGGGTATTCTTTAAGAAGTGGAAGAAGAAGAAGATAAAAAAATATGAACAATAAAATGGCAATAAATACATATTTATCAACATTTGAATCTAAAAATCAAAATAAATGAACAAGAAATGTAATGAACAAATAAACTGGTGAATAAAATAGAATCAGGGGCATAGAAGCACAGAGCAGGCTAAGGAATCTCAGAGGGAAGGGAGGGGGGGCAGGAGGGATTAACCAAGGATCTTGTGTGCATATATGCATTACCTATGGACACAAACAATAAGATGGTGAAGGCCTGGGGCAGGGTTGGAACCAGGTGAAGGGGGAACATCTTTAATACTCTCAACAATACAGATTTTAAAAATAAATAAATAAATGAAGTTATCCCCATCCTCCTAGTCCAGTGCTCTTTCTTCTATGCATGCTGTCACTCAAACACCCACAATGTACTTAATTTAAAAAAGGAAAAGAAATTATGTGGTTGTGGAGTGGACACATTTGATAGCTTACGGTAAATAAGACATTTACTGTCCTTTATAAAATAAACCCCTCCAACAGAGTGTGTTTGTAAAGGAGTCTACTATTCCTTGTCAAAAGGTATAAATATGATATCACAGATCCAAACTAAAAACTACAAAACTGTAGGATAGAATAATATGTGGTTAGACATGCTTTTAACAGCTGGTTCAATCTATAAGCCCCAAAACACCCAACCTACTGGCCTGCGGTAATGTCCAAAAAGTTCCATTAAATATCATCATGATAGCCATGGCATATAAGCAGATAAATGCTGTTTTGTTTTAATCTCCTTTAATCCTAATCACAACTAATAATTTTCCCATATTACACAGGAACTAAAAATCAACTGAAGTTGAGTTTAATTTTATCAAGTTCACAGAGCTGAGAACAAAGCCAAGCCTGCCTCCAAAACCTGTTCTCTTTTTGCATTACCACTCGGTCTTGAATTGTTTGCTTCACTTCTTTAAATGAAGTTTTTCAAGAAAATCCTTGTTAAAACCCAACTATGTTGCTTGAAAAGTGCTACATTCAGATTCAAACTTTTAGGTTGTAATGTTTAGTTATGAGTCTTTCAAGATTAGAAGCATAACTGAATCAGCTTCTTTTTTTAACTTATCTGGGTCACCCCTTCTCCAAAAAGTGACCACAGCCAGTTGAACAACTATGTCAATAACATAATCATTGTTCAAACACTAACCGGAATTCTCTTTTGAAATGGTCACAGCCTTCACAGGTTCAATATTTTCTGTGGGAACAAATCTTTGTGTGTTTTTTCCAGCACAAGTTTATCTCCAAAAAAGTAATTTATCATTAAGCATATTACAGATGCGTCACTTAAGCATCCGTAATAAGGATAGTGGAGTTAGTAATGCCTTTACTCACAGGAAAATTCCTCACTGTTCAATTCAGTTGAACCTTGGTCAAGGGGAGCTCCTTTCTTCAGGCCCCTTTCGCACTTGGTTGTCCAAGTTTGCTACCCTGTGTTCAGGTGGGTCAGGACCATAAGTCTGCAGGTTGCCCAAAACTGATCAGTCAGAAGAAGAGGAGGTAGCAGATGGAGGATAGCTCATCCACTGAATCACTTTCATTCTGCTCTCTTGTCCTTGAAACGACTATTTGTACATTCCTCCCTCCAAAAGGTGATCTCTTTTTTAGTTTTGCTTTCTGTCATTCCTTTCCCCAGGCCCTCATTATCTGGCATCCCAAAAATGAAAAACTGCCCCTAAAATAATATGTCTGAGAAGAGAATCTTTTGTGTGTTTGTTTTTTGTTATTGTTTTCTGTGTGTTTGTTTTGAGAAGAGAATCTTTGCCTAGCATTTGAGTTATCAAAATCTTTGAATCTTTGTTTCTGCTTCAGTGTGGGATGGGTTCAGGGAAAATGGCTTTCAAAGTACAAACAGAACAACTAGATAATAATTTGAGATATAATTGTACCTCTAATGTCTCAACTGTTAAAATGGCATGTTTTCCTTAGTTAAAGCCTGAAAAAAAATATAATTGCATGTTAATATAGAAAAACCTTTAGTTAATAGTGATAGGAAAACATGTGACAACATACCTAGTATTACAAATTTTAAGTTATCACATATTAATTAACTATAATTTAATTTTTTAAATAAATAAATCTACTACAGAAGATTTTCAATTGAGGGGATATTTATAAAAGTGAAGGTTGCAAATATTAAGAAAACTCCAGAGACAGATTTTTACTTGGGCATTCATCAGTCTATATAATTATTATGAACTTTCAGAAAAGCTTTTTTTAGCCTTCAGAAAGAAATGCTATGTCTGTATGTACAGTACACATCAATTTAAAAAATTTTAAAGAAAGGTATTACCCTTGCTTTTCTCTAAATTTCACATTTTTTTTCATATTGAGCACTATGTTGCTGAACACTGATTCCCCGAATGTTATTATGCTAATGGTAAGAAAAATGTAAGAAAAGGTGAACTATGCCTCTGTCCTTCAAAAGGAATGAGCAATAAATAGGCTGACTTTAAGGTAGTCAAAGATCATAAAAGATACGGATATAAATCTGGAAAAGAAGATGAGATAATCTAGGAATTATATGCTGCATTCATAAAAGTGAGTTCTAAAACATTTGGATTGGAAGGAGTGAGGGCTGTCGTTTATTTAGAAATAGGAAAGCCATTGCTGACATTAAAAAACAAACATACAAACAAACCTGTGGCCATTGACCTCCATTCTGGGTCAGATCAATGAATGAATAGGGAAACAATGCCTAAACTGTTCAGTCACAACAGAAGTGAAATGGATCTCTCCTTACTCCAAGATTTAATTAAATGTTTAATTTACTGCCTCAGTCTAAGGGGGGAAAAAAGAATAAATCAAACATTCTCCCATTATTTCCTCAAGATTATCACCTTTCATTCAGCCACAAAGAGAGGAAGCAGTACATTTTACTCAAAAGACAGAACAGGTAGCTTTTTATTACTGAGGAAATAATTATATGGACCATCTTTTTTATTTGATCTGTTTGCTCTCAGTAAATGATAAATTACTGTACATCATAAGAGTTCAGATTATTGCAAGGTATAAAGAGGAATTTTCTATAGCCTTGTCTTTTCTTCTCTCAACTACTACATTGCCAACTGGCTATACTTTCTGAGGCTGTAGTGGGAGGTCTCTCTTATGACGTGCAGTAAGATATTCCGGCAGTCAGTCCTCATGTCTTTTCTATTTACTACACTCTGGGAGACCAAAATACCATGTGATTTTGATGTCATGTACCAAGAGTTTACAGCACAGGAAATGTTTTGTTTTTTGTTCTATTTGACCTATTTTTTTAGGATGCCATCAATTATATCATTAGTTCACTGGCCTGTGTGTGTATTTATGAAGCAACAGGCAAATTGTTTTTGGACATTTTTTTAAGGCAACAATGAAATTTTTGGCCTAGTGCTACAATATCAAACTTCTTGCAATACCTCCCAGATCTCCACAATAAGCAAATCTGAAGTATACTTACAGGCTTAGAAAGACTTTAGGTCTCAATGCCTTCCCTTCTGACTCTTAAGATATATATATATATATATTTTTTTTTTTAAGTGCAGATGTGAATGTGAGATTACTTGGCATATTGGTATATCATTGAGTAGGTGCTTATAATTCAATACAATTTCTGTCAGCCTCTCAGAATTCCCTGTTGACATTCCAAAAGGCTAAATAACAATGGAATATGAGACAGTCTAAATAACAATGGAATAAAATGATAACCTATTAAGAAAAGGAGAGAAAATGACTGGGATAAGGAGTCAAGGAAAATAAAACAAGTTATAAGGAAAGATGCATGTAACATATAGAAACTCAGGGCCACTTAAAAAAAAAACAACAACCACCCAGACAAAATATAAAATGTACTTGTTTTCTTCCATAGTAATGAAATAAGAATCTCTCTTCCTCTCTGGAATCAATAAAAATATATTTTTTAAGAAGATAATTTAGTTTTGCTAATGTCAGATATCATCCTGCCTGTTTTAATTCACTGAATGGTAACATAAAACACGAATTCCCTACTTGATACAATTTCTCTCAAGACAGATTCTAATGAATTAGTGTCCTTATAAGATACATTAGAGCAGTGGTTCTCAACCTTCTGGCCCTTTAAATTCATCTCACTACTCTCTTCTCTTTATTCTTAATCAACCTAGATGTGGAAATCAACCTCTTTTTTTTTTTTAATCCTCACCCAAGGGTATTTTTCCATTGATTTTTACAGAGTGGAAGAGGGAAAGACAGAAATATCGATGTGAGAGAAACACAGGGCCCAGGCTGGGGAGGAGCCTGCAATCAAGGTATGTGCCCTTGACCAGAATCGAACCCAGGACCCTCCAGTCCGCAGACCGACACTCTATCCACTGAGTCAAACCAGCTAGGGCAAAATCAACCTCTTCTGAAGAAGCCCTGGGGGCAGGCAGCAGGTGGGAAGGGTTGCAGTTTACATTTAAAGCAACTTTTGACACTTAAAGTTGAGACCTAGAAATGGCAGTTCCTAAAATCCTTTGTCCACCTGGCATCGAATAATCTCTGACAGGAGACCTTCCACACCAGCTGCATTCTCTGTGGCTCAGCTTCTTTTCTCCCTTCTCTGATATCCCTTCCCCTTCTCGCTCCCTGGTTGCCCACTACTGCCACCCATGCAATCTGTTCACTTCTTACGCAGAGCCATTTATCTATCTTCCCTGCTATCCCCTTACAGACCACATGATTCAAACTTTAAGTGTGCCGAGGAGTTGCCTGAGGGTCTTGTTAAAATGCATATTCTTAATCAGCAGGTCTGGAGTGGGGCCAGAGATACTTCATTTCCAATAAGCTCCTAGGAAATGCTGCTGCTGGTGGTCCATGGGCTCCGCTTGAGTAGCAAAGTTATAGACCGTGTTTTCAGAACTTCACTTTCTAAATGTAAAGCCATTGTTGAAGGTAATTTCTAAAATAATAGCAGTTCTCACCAGAGGAATACTTTTAATGTCAGCTATTACCATATTATTTTTCATCCTGCTACATTAGCAACCAACTCAATGTCCCCAGGTGTTATGTCATAACAGGCATAGTTAATTGTGCCCTCTATCACAAATTTTTTTCACATAGTTGCAGCAACCTCACACTTTGGAATATATATGACCAAATTTAAATAGGCAATAAGTATCTGCACCTCTCTTAGAGAAAGAAACCGTAATCTTAACATCTTAACCTTAGAAGAAAAATATTTGTAACAGAAACAATGCTGACCAAATACTCCATGTGCTGCCTTGGGATGTGGCTATCTGAACTCTAAGCAGGAGTGAGTCTTGTCACTTCCGTGCTAAGACCGTAAAGAACACATAAATCTCCTCTATTGCTCTCTTTTCTTGCAGGGACATTCGAGGCCATGTGTACCAGACAGTAAAACTAAAAATGGAAGAGATTTACAAAAATCAAATTGGACTTTACACAATTAAGAAATAAACTCTTGCCCTAGCCTGTTTGGCTCAGTGGATAGAGCGTCGGTCTGTGGATTAAAGGGTCCCAGGTTCGATTCCGGTCAAAGGCCCATGCCCTGGTTGCAGGGGCATTCTGGTCAAGGGCATATACCTGGGTTTCAGGCTCGATCCCCAGTAGGGGGCATGCAGGAGGTAGCCATGCAATGATCAACTCTCATGATGATGTTTCTATCTCTCTCTCCCTCTCCCTTCCTCTCGGAAAGCAATAAAAATATATTAATTTTTTAAAAAAGAAAGAAACTCTTATTTTGCTAAACTAATAGGATTTGGAGATTTGCAGATTTGGAGATTAAAGTGTTACTAAAGTGTTATTAAAGATATTATAGCATATCTTATCCAAAGTAATAAAAGATTATGAAAATTTTAAAATAGTTTAATGCTTGTAACAGATGTTATTTACTAAGTGCTTATTTGCTCCTTTGTTAATTCTAAGAATCAGAGGACTCTAAAGAAAGCAAAAATGTATAAATAGATAGATAGATGATAGACAGATAGATAGATAGTAAATAGAGACAGAGTACTTCTGTTTATTCCTTGAATAAAAGTACCAGTAAAGCAAGAGTAAAATAAATAAATAAATGCCCCAAATATATTTGAAATACAGTATTCAAAAATAGCAACCAAGGAAACGGACAATTTTCTAAATCATCCTTTAATATAAATAGGGAGATAATTATCCTAGAAAGCTTGATCACATGCCAATCCATGATTCTTTAAAAAAAAGAACAAAATCTCATAAAGTATCCTAAAGTCTGAGAAGCCTTTAGACAGATCACCTGGGATGCTTGTGGGAGGGACTGTAAAAGGGAAGTCTTCCAAACAGGAGGACTAGCATGGGGAAAGACCACAGGGAAGAGAGGATAGAGAGTGACCCCCTTTGAGAAGAGAGGCAGGGAAAGGTCCGTCGGAGGAAATGCTCTGGAATCCTCCTGACCATGAGCCTCATATGCCACATCAGAAAGAGAAGTGAGAGTCAAGGAGTAGCAGCAGAGCCTCTGGTTTACCTTTCAGAAGCAACCTGCCTTGAGGAGATGGGCAGATGGGGGAGGCCTCCGGGTCTGAGGGCCTCTGTCCTACAGCTGCCAGAAATTAGTTCTACCAACAGCCAGTGAGCCTAGAAGAGCTTCAGATAAGACTCAGCCCTGGATGTATTACAAAATCCAACCAGGGACCTAGTGGATGGTTGATTAGTTAGGGCTTTTCTATCAGGAACAGCAATTTGTGCTCAGAGATAGAGGCATTTATTCTGTATTTGGGTTAAATTTTTCTGTCAGTACCACTATTGGTAGACTAATTCAATGCTTTATGCTAAGCCACACAAAATTACCTTTAACTAAGGAATTAACTTATTAAGGAAATAAGTGAATGGGATGATTATGGTGGTTTTCATTGTTCTTATTGTATTCTCTAATACCTTAAAGGAGGTAGCCTCAGGGAATGAGAGACTGACCAATTAGTGAGGACTCAGTGCCTTTTGTGATACAACACTATCTTCCACTGTGGCTAAAAAAAAAAAAAAAAAAAATGTAGTACCTTCTCAATACTAGCAATCATTCATATATGGTGCTCTTTTCCCTTAAGCCAAAATACACAGGTCAGAAATGAAGGTAGAAAGACATAAGTACCATATTTTTCCGTGTATAAGATGCTATTTTTTTTCTAAAATAGTTAGACTGAAAACCGAGGGGCATCTTATACACGAAAGTCAGCCAAGGAGGGAGCCGCACAGGTGCATAGCTGCCCATACCTGATCAAACAGGCTTCCTCCAATCACAAGCCTTATTGATACTGATGTCAGCTGATGCCATAATTGGAGGTGGAGGTAGAGGTGGAGAGTGTGCAAATGCAACAGGTACTGAGCGTTCTGATCCCATAAAGATGTCAAAAAATAAAAAGATAAATAAATAAAAATGTGTTGTTTTATGTTTAAAATATTGATTTCTTAATTTGGGGTTGGAAAAGTGGAGGGGGCGTCTTATACATGGAAAAATATGGTTCTTGTCATGATTAGTGGCTATTATGGTTTCAGCTGTGTCCCCTATAAAGATAGTGAAGTCCTAATTCCCCAGTACTTGTGAACCTGACCGTATCTGGAAATAGGAACTATGCAGATGACAAGGAAAGACAAGGTCATAAGGGTAGTTGCTAATCTACTATGACTGTGTTCTTATCAAGAGAGGAAATGTGAAACAGAGACAGACATGTGCAGAGCAAAGATGATGTGAAGATAGGGAGAATGTCTTTTGAAACCAGAAGCTAGGAGAGAAGCATGGAACAGATTCTCCCTCCTAGCCCTCAGCTCATTCCAGGCTAACCCCCTGAACCTGTCCCCACCATCCCCTTTTCTCCGACTTCTTAGTGAGCGGAAGAAGCCCAGCCAAGGCTCATTTCCCCGCCTAGTCTCTCTCCTGTTGTTTCTTCTATCCTAGGCCCTTCCTTGTTTCACTGTCCCCAGCTTTAATAAATGTCCTCTAAAAATCACCTGGACCCATATTGTGAAATTTTTCCTGCATGAAGTCAAGAACCCACACACTACAAAACCCTAGAGACTCCATCAAAAAGCTACTAGACTTAATACATGAATTTGGCAATGTAGCAGGATACAAAATTAACCCCAAGAAATCTGAGGCTTTTCTATACTCCAATAGTGAACTTTCAGAAAGAGAGATTAGAAAAACAATCCCATTTTACCATCGCACCAAAAAAATTAAGATACCTAGGAATAAACTTAACTAAAGAGATTAAAGACCTCTACTCAGAAAACTACAGGACGCTGGAAAAAAGAGATAGAGGAAGACATAAACAGATGGAAGAACATACCATGTTCTTGGATTGGTAGAATCAACATCATTAAAATGTCTAATACTACCCAAAGCAATCTATACATTCAACGCACTCCCCCATTAAA